>NC_087442.1:59968579-60217198 GCF_036321535.1 Camelus dromedarius | reverse complement strand
AAGACACGGCACTGGTTCTTGAAGGAGGAGTAAAGGTAATCAGTCCAAGAAGAAATTAAGGTCATTTCAGGTCAAGGAAACAGCATAAGCAAAGGTAGGTGTAGGTGTTTGCACAGAACTACAGGAGGCTCAGTAATGAAAACAAGGTGTGAGACAAGGGGTGGCAGAATAGAAGCCTGGAGAGGCAGGAGCTGGATTTTGGATGGCTTTGTCTCTTATGATTAAAAGCTTAGACCGTATCACATAAAAAGTGGGCTATTGCAGGATTTAAGAGAGAAAGTGATACGGTCATATACACATTTTAAATCCATTACTCTCAGAATTATGGAGGGTGTATCTGAGCACATGAGAGCCTGGAGAAAATGCAAATGTACAAACTAAGCGGTGGTGATAGGGTAGGAAGGAATAGTACCAATATTTGGTGATTGATGAGAAGGGGCAGGGGGATGAGAAGGAGGAACGGAGGGTGCATTTCTGACTTTCAGTTTGATTTGCTGAATCAGTTTGATTTGGCCTTAGCATTGTTATTTATTGAACTATAGCTTATATGAATGAGAGGATGGATTAAGAAGAAAAAGAGTTCAGTTTGGGATGTCTTACGTTTTAGTACTCGATGGACTTGTTCAGAATGCAGTTGTACATACAGGTCTGAAACTCAGGGGTCAGCTCAAGACTGGCCATATGTTCCTTAGCAGCTTTGTTGTGATATAATTCACTTACATACAATTCACCCATTTAAAAATGTGTGGTTCAATGGCTTTTAGTATTTTCACAGAATTATGCAAACACCACCACAATCAATTTTAGAACATTTTATCACCCAACAAGAAAACTGAACCCTTAGCAGTCACCCTCGATTTTCCTTCAACCCCTACTCCCTATGACCTCAGTCCTAGGCAAACATTAATTTACTTTCTGTTTCTATGTACTTGCCTATTCTAGACTTTTCATATAAGTGGAATCATACAATATGTGGTCTTCTGTATCTGGCTTCTAAATGAAACAATTGTTAGTACTTCGTTGCTTTTTATTGCTGAATGATATTACATTGTATTGATATGCCATGTTTTGTTTATCCATTATCAGTTGATGGATGTTTGGATTGTTTCCACGCTTTGGCTATTATGAATAATGCTTCTGTGAACATTTATGTGCAAATGTTTGGACATATGTTTTCATTTCCATTGGGTAAATACTTAGAAGTAGAATTGCTGGGTCATGTGGTACCTCTGTGTTTAACTTTTTGAGAAACTGCCATACTGTATGAACCTTAAACAGGGAACAGGGAAGGCACTGCAAGACGGACCACTAAGATATTTGGTAATGGTAGTACAATCTACCCCAGAAGATTTAGGAATTGTGAGTGCCAATGTGTTGGATGGGTCATCTGCAAAGATATTGCAGGATGCTGTCAGGACAGAGATAAAAGAAAGACTGAGCCAGATACTTACAGGTTCAGTGAAAATGAGAGAGTGACTGGGAGTTTGTGAGATGGTAGATAAGGATAAGGAGGGATAAAGAGTAACCTCAATGGGTGACCTAAACCTTAAGGCATGAGGGGTTGTACACAGGGTGAGACAGTAGTGGATCAGGAGTACCACTGTTGATCTAGAAGAAGGTAGCTCTCAACTCCAGGCCTTGGAGAATGTGATATACAGAAACGACGCCTTAGAAGAAATGGTGTTTCATTTAAGATTTCATTTAAGACAAGACTATGAGAGATACAGGAAAAAATATTTGCCATAGATTGTAAATTGAAAGGGCAAAATTGAAACTAGAACAAAGCAGGCTGCTGAAAATATGCTTTGGTGACAGTTAATAACAAACTTGACACTGCACAAAATTGCATCCTTGACAAAGAAGCAGACTTGAGAAACAATCACAGGATTCACAGAAAATGAAAAGCCCTGAATATGAAAAAAGAAGTCTCATCTTTGAATAATAGATGTTTCAAAGGAATGCTTACTGTTAATCATGGGCGAGACAATATATGTAAAACTCCTAGTGAGTGCTTGAAAAATAGCAGACATTATTAATATTTTCATGAAAGAACACTGAACAAATGTGCTGTCTTTTGCTGCACAAAAGCCTGTACAAAACCTAGTATGATTTTGAACTGAGGCAGGCAAAGTTCAAGCTGATGAGGATGAAAGCTTCTCAGACAAAACAAGCAGCTGCAGAGGATTCTAAATTTCTACCTGAAATTAAGAAAGTGAAGCAAATTCCTTCTCAAATCCATACTATTATAACCCATGTTAATATTTTCTCCATGTTTTCTTCTGTTCTCACGCATATTACAGGCCACTGTCACCCATGAGACTAACTATTGTTCACCCTGTTTTAGCACTTTTTCTAAGAAAAATGTAATTTTTAATGGTGATGTTAGAAAGAAAGCCATGAGTAATTTACAATGATTTCACTCATGCTCTTGAGGACTGGGGTTTAAAAAATTGTGAGGGGGGCTTTCTTATCAATGTAACTTCATAGTTGGTAGGTGATGAACATTTTAAGCAAAAAAAGATTTTATAACTTTCAATACATAATGAAATGTCACCTTTTCAAATATGATCAATACTTAAAAACAGAGTAGAAGAAAAAAATTTTGTCTTAAAAAGAACACATTTATGTAGAGTTTAAGTGGGTAGGTTTGATTCCTGGTAAAATAAATGAAAAATAATCTGAACCTAGATATATCTTTAATACAATACCAATGTTGAACAATAAGAAATAGTAAAAGTATACTAACAAGGGAATAAATAAAGGGTAGATTGCTTATTTCACTTAGCATAATACCCTGCAGTTTCATCCACGTTATCACAAATGGCAAGATTTCATTCATTTTTGTGTCTGAGTAGTATTCCATTGTGTGTGTGATGCTTAGTGAAATAAGTCAGACAGAGACAGAAAGACAAATACTGTATGTTTTCACTTACATGTGGAATCTAAAAAACAAAAACAAGCAAACATAACAAAATAGAAACAGACTCACAGATACAGAGAACAAACTAGTGGTTACCACTGGGGAGAAGGGACAAAATAGGTGAAGGGGATTAAGAGGTACAAATGAACAGTTACAAAATAAATAAGTCACAGGTATGTAATGTATAGCAAAGGGAATATAGTTAGGATTTTATAATACCTTTGTATGGTGTATAATCTATGGAAATACTGAATCACTGTGTTGTACAACTGATACAAATATAATATTGTAAGTCAACTCTACCTCAATGAATAAATAAATGAAGGAAAGAAGCTTACATTATCACTAACAAAACAGACAAACAAAAAGTAGATTGCTCCTAAAGGAACAAAAAACCTGATGGGCTCTCATTTCTCCATGGTGTTTGGTATTAGAAAAAGAGTTAAACCAACTTACAAAATATTGTGGAGAAGATTAACCAAGAATTCTGCACTCTTTAAATATTATTTTTAATGTATGATGACAATTTTAAAATAGTATACAATATTTGAGTTCTTAGAAGAGATGCTGAAAGTTTCCCTCCCTGAAAAATTTACTAGACATACAACTGTTAACTGGATCATGCAAAATACATGGGATGCATTCATAAAACAATTTTATTTTTGTTTTCCAGTGTCTCTTTAAATTATTCAGAGGATCTGTTTTCTCCCTTACTGTGGGAGGAAAACTCAGGTGGATCCATGTCTTCTCTGGTAACTCTTAGGTAAGAAAATATTACACAGTCACTTTAAATCTCACAAGTCAGTTTCAGTTCAAAAGCTGAACATTCAGGGCGAATAATTCAAACTTGATTTAAACTTGAGGAGCCTCATCTCTCCCTTTGCTCAAGTCTGCTGCAGACTGGAAGCACACAGCTGGGGAAGGGGGCGACTCTTCCCTCACCTAGCACTTCCACTCCTTCTTATCCATCTTAGTAATGATGGTTTCCAAACCCCGCGGAGCAGGTGCAAGGGAAAGGGAGGAGGGATAAGAAGATCAGAAAGAAAGAAGGTTTCTTCTAGGGATCTAGCTTGGCCACCTTCTGTATTCGGCAGATGTTTAAAACGCTGCAGTCTGGTAAGTACATAGAAATAAATTTTAAAAACTATATGTTTAAAAAAACAGTATGGTACTGGCACAGAAATAGACACATAGATCCATGGAACAGGATAGAAAGCCCAGAAATAAACCCACACACTTATGGTCAATTAAAGGAGGTAAGAGTATACAGTGGAGAAAAACAGTCTCTTCAGGAAGTGGTGCTGGGAAAACTGGACAGCTACATGTGAAAGAATGAAATTAGAACATTCTCTAACACCATATACAAAAATAAGCTCGGAATGGATTAAAAACCTAAATGAAAGACCAAATACTCCAAAACTCCTGGAGGAAATCATAGGCAAAACACTCTTTAACATAAATCGCAGCAGCATTTTTTTTGATCCATTTCCTAGAGTAATGGAAACAAAAGCAAAAATAAGCAAATGGGACCTAATTAAACTTAAAAGCTTTTTCAGCAAAGGAAACCATAAACAAAACAAAAAGACAACCTACGGAATGGGAGAAAATATTTGCAAATGATGAGATTGATAAGGGATTAATTTCCGAAGTACACAAACAGCTCATACAGCTTAATATCAAAAAAACAAACAACCCAAGTAAAAAATGGGCAGAAGACCTAAATATACATTTCTGTAAAGAAGATATACAGATGGCCAACAGGCACATGAAAAGATGCTCAACATCACTAATTATTAGAGAAATGCAAATCAATACTACAATAAGACATCACCTCACACCAGTCAGAATGGCCATCATTAAAAAGTCTACAAGTAATAAATGCTGGAGAGGGTGTAGACAAAAAGGAAGCTTCCTTCACTGTTGGTCAGAATGTAAATTGGTGCAGCCACTATGGAGAACAATATGGAGATTCCTTTAAAAACTAAAAATAGACTTACCATATGAACCAGCATTCCTACTTCTGGGCATATATCTAGAGAAAACTCTGACTTGAAAAGTTACATGCACCCCAATATTCATAGCAGCGCTATTTACAATAGCCAAAACATGGAAGCAACCTAAATGCCCATTGACAGATGATTGGATAAAGATGTGGTGTGTATTTTTATACACACACACACACACACACACACATACATATATATATATATAATGCAGTATTACTCAGCCATAAAAAAGAATGAATGCCATTTGCAGCAACCTTGACTAGATCTAGAGATTATCATGTTAAGTGAAATAAGTCAGACAGAGAAAGACATTGTATGATATCTCTTATATGTGTAATCTAAAAAGATGATACAAATGAACTTATTTACAAACAGGAAATAGATTTATGGACATAGAAAACAAACTATTGTTACCAAAGGGGAAGGGGAGAGGGATAAATTAGGAGTTTGGGCGTAGCAGATACAAATTACTGTATGTAAAATAGATAAATAAGGACCTATTGTAGAGCACAGGGAACTATATTTAATAACCTATAATGGAAAAGAATGTGAAAAAAATGTATGTGTATGTATAACTGAGTTACTTTGCTGTACACCCAAAACTAACACAACAATGTAAATCAACTGTACTTCAGTTTAAAAAAACATGGTTTAATGATTACAAAATCAAAACAATAGTCAAAATTGTTTTAGAAGGATCCGTTTTATTATTTTTGGAAATAAACACAAGATTAACCCCAGATTAAATTAATAAATTTGGAGAAGTAGGATAAACAGTGGGATGAGTTCCTTATTTTCATTAAGTGCTGCCCTCCAGGCACGTGCACTGACCCCCTGTTCAGCCATGCTGCCCACCTCGAGCATATGGGTCAGCTCACCACTGTAGGACCCCAGCATGCTCCAACTGAGAGAGAATCTTTCAGGCAGCATTTAAATTTTGAATTTTTAGCTACTAACCTGCCTTTTCTCCTTTTCTGGTAGATAGCAAATTAAAACTTTTCTCTTTGTGCAGGGGATTCAGGATATATCATGCACTGGCTGCTAGCACCCAGTTTAGCTTTTCCCATGTGGGTTAAGGGAAGGACAGGCTGCAAAATTTGTTGGATCCAGTGAAAAATGAAAATGTGGGATCTCTTATTAAAAAATATTATTAATAATTTCACGGCGGTGACAGCAAAGCAGTGAACCAAGTGTGAGGCCCTTCTAGACGAGGAGCCGTGTGTGAAGCCAGCCAACCCTGGTTGGAAATTACTGGCCACATTGTAGTCTGGATCGTATTTCTGCATTTCTAGTAAGAGGCCAAAGAGAACCCAGCTTCCACATCATAATAATTTAAATGCTGTTTATTCAGAAAATTTTGTAATTAACCATGGACGAAACATGGAAGACTAGATTGAGGTTGTAGGACAAAATATTAAAATCTTAACAACTTTGACAATGTAAATCATAGCTGTCCGAAATGAGGTGTGTAAGTACAGGAGGAAAATAGCTTGGGGATATTCTCATTTCATAAGAGATAATGTAATAAATACATGGGTAGAGACTTAAGTGTAATAAAGTTTTAATATTTCAGCAGGAGAATTAAAACATGGTGAAAATATCAAATATTGAAAGGAGATTTAGTATAAATAAACAATAACTTAGCTTTTATATCAGAAAGTAAAAAATACTATCTAAATTTGGTAATAAATAGATAAATAAATACATTAGCTGGAGTTAGAGAGATAACTGCCAAAAGGTCTAAAAACAGACATAGTTAAAAGAGGGGGCTTTGTAAATTCATCCATTCTAGGAAATTGTCAACCAAGTTCTTCTATTCCTTTGATTTTTTTTTAAAACATGTGCCTTATTATTTAATAAAAGCAGCTTTGAAGAACTAAGATAAGTTAATCCAAGAGGAAGATATGGCATAAATGTGGTTTTTGATAAGCAGATGTGTCTATGAAAATAGAGAATGCATATTCCTGTATACTGGTTCCCAGTGCCTGGCACTCATGTGGACAGTGCTACTTAAAGATGTATAGCTGCTCGATGACAAAAGTTTATTTAAATTACTTATTAAAAGTCATCCTCTATTACTGGGTAAAAAGATAAAAACAAAAAAATTAGAAACAAATGTAGAAGTAAAAGATAGATCAGGATATGTAAGTGCAAAAGAAAATTAGGCAAATCTTCAAGGAAAGATGGTGGCAAAAGCCTCCCACCCCCCCAAAAAAAGACATAAGATTAAAACAGTAAAAAGAGTATTTTCTTTTTTGTTTATGTGTGGGAGTTTTTTTCTATTACAATTATACCGGATTAAAATGTTTTAAAAGAGTATCAAACAGGCTGTCAGTACTAAAATCAAGGTAATATTTTAACTGCTTACCACAAACTTTAAAAAGTATCAATATTAAAATGGAATGGTTCAGGGGAAGGAACAAAACGCCGACTTCTTAGATGACTGAAAAAGTCCAACATTATGCTTGCGGTTTCAACTTGAGATGTTGATTCATCTTGAGATCAATACTTGATCCCTATTATCAAAGAAAGCATTACAGAGAGTGGATGAAATGTTCAGTGTTAGGCTAGTTGGGACCAAAGGTGTAGGTGGCTTAAAGGAAAGTCAGAACCCCTAGAGAACCCAGAAAACAAGGTAAGATTCCTCATTTTGCTCTTCCAATGTAGAGTTTCGTGAAAGGGGCTGGACTGAAGATGAGGAAAAGAGACCACTTAAATGTAGGAATGAGACAAACCACTTCCCAGAGACATTTATGCTGGAGCATCATATCAAATCATAAGGCCCCAAGTCAAGGAATAATTCAAATGTTGAGAGTGTTCCCCTGACACAGGTGGTGGGCTCTGTAATGCAGAATGTTTAAGGAAGTTAGGCACAAAGAAAGCAGAAAGAAAACACAACATCAGCCGTTGTTCAGCTGGTCCCTACCTCTCTTCTCGCCTGCTGAAAGACTGAACAGAGAAGTGAAAACAATCAACACTGCAAACTCAGGTTTACCGGAGGTAATACACACAAGGTAAATTGGTGGAGGGAAAGTCAGAAAGTGTAGGATTCAAGAAGATAGCACCCTACTGTTTCAGATCTAATAGGAGGCTTGGATCTAACAGACCTAATAGAAGTCTTAGATAAAACTGTCTCCATCAAAGTTAATAAGCTGAGAGGGTATTCTGTAAACATAGTGACTGAGTATGGAGAGCTGCTTATTCCCCTCTAATCTCAACTGCTACAATTTTATTTTAGAATTTTATTGTTGAGCTTTTCATTTGCCTTTATTTACCTGAAATTTAACACACACACAAACACACACACACGCAAGATCTAGTTTGTGCTTTTAAAACATTGTTAGTGTTTGGTCCCATTGCTATTATTAAATAGTCCATTTATTTATTTCTCCACTGATTGGTACTGCCCCATCTGTCATTCCAGATACTTTCTGTAAGTAGATTTGTTTCTAGGCTGTGCATTATATTTCATTCTCCATGCATCAATACCGCATTTTAAAAAATGTAAGTATAGTTGATTTACAATATTATGTAAGTTTACAATGTTATATAAGGTGCACAACATAGTGATTCTCAATTTTTAAAAGTGATACTCCATTTATAGCTATTAAAATAGCTATATTTTATATAGCTATATTAGGTATAGCACATATTCCCTGTGTTGTGCAATATTTCCTCGTAGCTTAATTTTTTTGTACATGTTAGTTTGTACTTCTTAATCCCCTACCCCTATTTTGCCCATCTCCTGTTCCCTCTCCACTGGTAGCCACCAGTTTTTTTCTCTATATTTGTAAGTCTGTTTCTGTTTTGTTATATTCACTACTTTCTTGTATTTTTTTGATTCCACATATAAATGATAATATAAAGTATTTGTCTTTCTCTGTCTGACTTATTTTACTAAGCATAATACCCTCCAGGTCCATCCATGTTGTTGCAATTGACAAAATTTCATTCTTTTTTATGGCCAAGTAATATTCCATATACATATATTATATATGTATACATGTATAATATATATACCACATCTTTTGATCTACTCATTTGGTGGTGTACCCTTGGGTTGTTTCCATATCTTGGCTATTGTATATAGTACTGCTCTGAAAATTGGGATTCATGTATCTTTTTGAGTTAGTGTTTTCATTTTTCTTCTGATAAATACCCAGGAGTGGAATTACTGGATCATACGGTAGCTCTATTTTTAGTTTATTGAGGAACCTCCATAGTTTTCCATAGTAGCTGCATCAATTTACATTCCCACCAATGGTGTTAATTATAGTTTGCTTGGCTATCTGGAAAGGTAAATACCTCTTCTTCATCATCTCTTCTTTCTTTCTCATTCTTTTACTCCTTTTTCCCAAAATTGATTTGTTCTTACTCTATGAAAATTTTGTAAAAAATATGTGAATTGCATTGAATTGATAAGTTCAGGAAGAATTGCCATCCATACAATATTGAATCTTTCTATCGATGAACATAACAGAACTTTCCATTTAAGTCCTTTGCCTTCAATAAAGTTTTTTCATTTTCTCCATAATGATCTTATTTATAGCCTGAAAAATAAATAAGTAAAGCACAAACAACCCAATGGAAAATAGGCAGAGGCTATTAGACAATTCACGTAGGTGGAAATCTTGTTGCCTGTAAACATATGAGAAAACACTCTACTGGTAACCAGGTGAATGCAGATTAAATCGAAATACCATTTTATACCATCTAATTGGCAAACATTAAACAGTGTGACAGTAACAAGTGTTGGAAAAGACTTTGAACCTTTAAACTCTACTGATTGACATATAAACTGAGATAACCACTGATAGGTATAATTTAATATAGTTGAAAATGTTCATATACTACTACCCAGTAATTCAATTTCTCTCGCTAAAGAAGCTCCTGTACAATTTGAAAGGTGTTTGTTATTATGAAAAAGCTTAAAAACTTAACTGTATTTAGTAGAGGAATTGCTAAACTGTAGTTTAAGTATGCACTGTAATTCTATTCAGCAGTTGAAATGAAAAAATCAGCTCTCTGCTCAAAGACATAATGTGACTGATAAAAACAGGTTGTAAAAATCAGTACCACTTACATAGTTTTTAAGAACATAAAATGATAGTATATATGTTGTTTATGGATACATATATGAGTGATAAAAGAATGAAAATTTACAAGGGAATGACAAAAATCAACCTTAGAATCGTTATCTCTGAAAAGAAAGAAAGGGAGGGAAGAAAGGAGAAATGAGCTGAGTTTTTTCTATAAAATTTTATCTTGGAAAAAAGAAAACCAAAGTGAATATGGCAAAGGTTAATATTTGTCAAATATGGTAAGTGGTATATAGATGTCTGTTATATTTTCTGTATTTTTGAATTCTTTCATAATTTGTAAAAAAAAAATCTTAGATTAGTGCTGATGTAATAATAGATATTTAGATGTAGTAACATAGTAGATTTCTAACTTAATTCCATTTTATATATAAACTCAAAATACTTTTGAACTGTAAATAAATATGGACATTTTCAGGAATGCAGCTATGCTAAGGCAAGACTGGACCAAGATCTTTTTCCTCATTTTGAAATACCATTCATTATGGCAATGACATTTGTGGTGTCAGAATACAAGATAACCTGTCAGTTCCACAGTGTGGCTGCTAGGGTTCTATATATGGGTTTAAGCAAATCAGCGTTTCATCATGTCATCTAGGATAGTTACTAACATACTGAATTTCATACTACATCATTGCAATTTATTTATATCATTTGTAACAATAAAAACTATGTAGTTATATAATTCTTGCTTTTTTTGCCTTTACATGTTAACTAGGCAGTAAATATAATAATATACTTATTATATTTAAATTTTTATATTATATAAAAATAAATATTTTTTAAAAGATTATGTATAAAGGGAGATGATAGCATCTGTGGATTTCACTGCAGAATAGGAAAGGCACATCTGAAAAGGCTGAAAAGCCCTGCTCTGGCCTGGCCCTCCATCTCACCGGTGACCTCCCCACTTACACACAGGCTGTGCAAGAAATCAAGCCCATTATAGGGAGGGAGGCTGGGGCTGGGGGTTGGGATGAAGTGGAGGTGTGGGTTCCATGACTCTGGGAAGAGGGAGAGGTGACAGTTTCTGCAGTGACAGCAACCTGCCCCGACTCTCAAGTAGCTTTTGAGATGATAGAACTTGGGGGAATGTGAATGCCTTGGAGGAGATTTCTGAGGGCCAACTTGTAGCCTGTAGGGAGTTGCAAAGCCCAGCAGAGGGAGCCACATGATGACTGATCACGAAAGATCAGCTAAGCCAGTAAATGGGCACTTGGCGGCAGGTTAATTTTATTTGGGGAGGGGGAGGGATAAGGCCTTGTGAGGTGTCATAACTAGGATTCATTAAATTGATTCTACCTGTTAGGAGGTAATGAAATGAGACTATCATTATGGGAGTGTGGGAGAACAGAAAATATTTAATACCGATGGGCACTGAGTCCCTTGTAAACCTGGTTTCAGGAATATCCCTTCCCTTGGCCCATTTCTGTGGCCAGCTCCCACTCTTTTTGTGCAATTCTTATCCTGTGTCCTCCCTTCATCCTATTCTCAGTGCACACAAGTCTCTGTCTCTTTTGCCCACAGATGAAATCTGAAAAGTCCTTGTTCTTTATCAAGCAATGAAAATTAAAATTTTTCTTTGTCTCATTTGCTACCATTTCAGACTACTTCTGGAGTACATCTTGTATACATTAGAAGGTTCATGAAGAGCCTCTCTCATTAAAAGTTACTTTACACCAGAAATAATTTACCCTTCTCCCCTAGAATGAAAATTGCTGCAAATTTTGTGGAAGTATAGTTTACAGAAATGTAAAGAAAACCATTTAGAGAAACAGGCCATGTTTCTACATGGAAAGCCTCTATACTGTAAGAATATCAATTCTTCCTAAGTTGATGAGTACACCACAGTAAGTACCACATGAATTAAATGTTAAACATTTTAAAAAATTTTTGAATGTTAAATTACAGTTAATCTGGATAGTTATGCAAACTGAGGGGAGCGGAACATTCCAATACCAAAAAAACAAAATGAAAAAAAACAACAACAAAAGAACAAAGGAAGAATTAGACCATATATAGTCAAAATTATTGTATTAAAGAAAAATAAAAATAAACTGGTTAAAAATATATAGCAATTATGAGAGCATAGGCTTAAATATTAATTTAATGAAGGGCTCATATAAATGTAAACACTGAAAGGCTTCAAAGTATAAAAGGACAAAAATTTGGACAATTAACTGAAGAAGCTATACCACTAGTTAATAATTACAAAGTACTCAATCTCTAATAATCAAATACATTTATATTTAAAAAGACAGATTATTTTTTACTTCCAAAATAGCAAGACAAATTTAAAAAATGTATAACTACATACTGGTGAGTGCTATTTCAATCAGATCTAATATGGAGTTAGATTTGTTCTTTTCTATCACACAAGGATTGCTGACAATCAGCAGAAGCTAGGAAGGAGGCATGAAATAGATTCTCCCTTAAAACTCTGAGA
Source organism: Camelus dromedarius (assembly GCF_036321535.1). NCBI lineage: Eukaryota > Metazoa > Chordata > Mammalia > Artiodactyla > Camelidae > Camelus > Camelus dromedarius. The sequence continues at coordinate 60,204,727 of NC_087442.1, read as the reverse complement.
AGGAGCCACCCTTAATTTCAGACTTCCAGTCTCCAGAACCATGAATAAATTTCTGTTGTTTTAAGCCACCTAGTTGGTGGTACTTTTGTTAATGCAGTCCTAGGAAACTGAAACATATTTTCACATTAAAAAGTACTTTTCTAAGTTCCCAAGAATTTCTATGTATGATCTCTAATTTCTTGAATAAATCACAAAATCTAAAATAAAAAAGTAGTCACATCGTCCTACTTTATGTAGTCCCTGGGAAAGTTACACTCAAAGACACAATTCAAATATAAGAATAAATATCTCCTATTCAGGAAAGGAAACTATGCAGCATTTCTAGTTGTACATAGCAAGAGGTCAAGGATCAGTTGTAAATCTCAAAGTACATTAAAAAATAAAGGATGTGGTTTGTTCCAAGTTGGCCTGTAAAATTTTCATCCTGACCCTTTGATTCCCTTCCTTGCTGGAAATTCTCCAGCGTCTGAAGCGACCCTGCATTTGGCTTCTGGGAAGACATTCTTCATTCTGTTTCACTCCAGAGCAAAGAAGGGCTGACCTGAAAGAAGCTCTGACCCAGAACCTCTCTGTGGCGGAATACTGATGAACACAGATGACAGGTTGTTGTGAGGGATGATCTTTGGTTATAATTCTGCTTCCTGCAAGTTAGGGGGAGAGACAGCCTCAGAGTTTACAGAGCAATGTGCTCTCAAAAGCCTCACTGGTGGGTTGATTTTGTAGAGGACACTGAGCTTGCTTGTAGCAGTCTCGCCTTTCTCAAATATGTTCCATATGATCGGAGGATGTCATAAAAAAGGGTATAAAGGAGTAATACATAGAGAACAGATTTTTAAATTAACAAAATGCACCTTGGTTTCTCTACTACTTTCAATGTTTTCAAATACCCAAAGAGAGCAAAGTATAAAATTTTTTTTTACAAAAATAATGTGGTAGAATAGCACCATGGTAAGAGATTTTGAAGCCAGGCTCTCTGCTTTCAACCCTGTTCTATTGCTTCTTAGCTTGGTGTAGTTAATTTGCCTCTCTAAGTGCAAATTTCTTCATCTGTAAAATTAGGATAAAAATTGCACCTACTGCAAAGGGTTGTTGGGCAGATTCCATGAGGCAATATATGAAAGGCATTTAGCTCAGAATGTTATGCATGGTAAGTGCTTAATAAGTGTTAGTTGCTGGCATAATAACAATAATAATAATAATGTCTTTCCAGATTTCTACTTGAAGTAGCTATAAATTTTCCAGTAGAACTGATTATAGAGTAGGCCTCCTGCGGTCATTTGATTCATCCCAATTAAATTAGGCTGAAAAGGAAAATTTCAGCTTCTCAAGTTGACCGTTCTAATACTTAACTTCCTTATCAGAAAAATAAAATTTATTTCAGGTCCCTAGTCTGTTAGATAAGTGGGTTGGATTAAATAATTTCTAAGGAGATTTCCAAGCACTAAAAAATTATATTTTGAAATAGGTATTGTCAATCATAAATCAAACATGTTACAGTCTCTAATCATTGTCTTTCTTTCGGTGAATGAGTATTTCTGTTTTACCAGCTTCTTACCTCTTTTGTTTCAAAATATAAACTTTAGTTTGATGGTTAGAGTGTTTGTGGTTTTTGTTTTTGCCCCAGTTGTGTGCCAAGGGAGCTTCATAGACTTAAGGCAGCTTAGCACTGTCAGTTTTCAGTTAGAGGGCTGAACAGTTTCTATACCACTAAAGTTCCTTTGGATCAAACTTTTAGGTTTAGCTACTTTGAAAGAGAGAAAACCCCGCCATTCTGAAGACATCTCATCAAGAAATTGATGACTTTTAGAAGTCATCGTGTATGAGCTTCAAAGATTGTAATATAACCTTTATTTTTAATGAATTTTTTATTCTATTGATAAAAGGTATTTGGTTATTGGAATCCATTTGTATTTGCAAATCCACCTGAGGGTAAGAACTCTTAACTCAACCCTCAGTGCTTCTGCCTTCCAGCTGAAGTCCTTTGTTCTCTGTCCTCTGCCCCTGGACATTTTCTGATTGTCCAGGAGTTGGCATTGTTGTTTCAAAGGAGTGGCTTCCCTGGGGACCAGAAATGGAATTTAGGAAAAATGGATGGTGTACAGCGGGCGAGGCTGCAAGAGAAGCAGTGAGAAAAGGCCCGTTTAATGAGTGAAACATGGGAATAATGGCATAATCTGTTTAAGTAATTGCCTTTCTCCATCTCCCTTTCCAGGGGCAAACGTGAACATGAAGACCAACAACCAGGATGAGGAGACACCCTTGCACACGGCTGCTCACTTCGGCCTCCCAGAGCTGGTGGCCTTCTACGTGGAGCACGGGGCCGTAGTGGACAGTGTGAACGCCCACATGGAGACTCCACTAGCCATCGCTACCTACTGGGCCCTCCGCTTTAAAGAGCAGGAGTACAGCAGGGACCACCACCTCATCTGCCGCATGCTGCTGGACTACAAGGCCGAGGTCAACGCCAGGGACGACGACTTTAAATCTCCACTGCACAAGGCGGCTTGGAACTGCGACCACGTGCTCATGCACATGATGCTGGAGGCTGGCGCCGAAGCCAACCTCATGGATATCAATGGCTGTGCTGCCATCCAGTACGTGCTGAAGGTCACCTCCGTGCGACCTGCCGCCCAGCCTGAGATCTGCTACCAGCTGCTGTTGAACCATGGGGCTGCTCGAATATACCCTCCACAATTCCATAAGGTGAGCCTGTGTCCTAGGGCGTCATGTGGAGAACCGGGTAGTCAGCAGGATAATGGGGACTCAAAGAGCAGCTGGGTCTGAAATCTCCAAGTAACTCAAGCTCGTTTGAGGCTTCAGGCTTTGGGCTAATGGCCTCTGATCCTCAATCTGAGCTTCCTTCTACAGCCCTAGCTATCTCATCCTAGTCCAAGTTTGTTTGAGATCTTGGAGTGACAGCAAAGAAAGCAAGCAAGAGGGGTGGATAATTTTCCATGCCTGGTGTGAACATCAGTGCACTGGGAGTGGCTTCCTGGGAGACTGAGTGAAAAAGATCAGAAGTCTGATCTTTAAGCCTGCAGGAGAGGTGAATGGTGTCACACAGACACAGTCTTGCCATCCCTTCAGCAGAATGTCTACTCTAGAGATGACTGAGCCTGCTTTGGAATTAGTTTGTAGACATGAAAGGGACTCTCAATTTTATAGTTTAATGAAAGCTAACATTTATTAAGAACTAATAATTATATTTATGAATAATGAATTATGTTTATTAAGCACACTGGTATCAGCATTTCACTCTTCTGAATTTAATTTACTTAATTCTACAACAATCCTATATGGTAATTAATATTATTATCCCTAATCTATAGAGGAGGGCTTGCCTGATCCCACACAGTGTTAGTGGCAGTATTCAATCTTAGATCGTCGTTTGATGCTAGTGTTTATTCTATAAAATTTTAACAATTTTTATTGGTAATTTCTAATGGGCTAGCAGGCACAAGATATTAACAATACTGATACGGCAGAGGAGAGGTGAGTAGATAGATGCAAAGACGGAGCGGGAGGGCTGCGGGTGAAGGTTCCGCCCGCACTCCCTGGGCTGCGCTGTCCGGGGGTGCGGGAGCCGCAGGGAGGGAACTTAGCCGGACCGGCCTTGCCCGAGCTCCCGAGCTGGGCGCGGGCGCCTTCGCGCTGCGCACTTACTGCTCACGGTCTGTCTGTATGTTGGCTAGCTGCGGCTCTGTCCATGGAGCAAAAGTGGAGAATCCAGGGTGGAAAGTTTCTGGTGCTTTGCCTTGCAGTGTCCTCCTAGTCTTCCTTTCTCTTTACTCCTTTCCCTTTCATCTTCCCCAGGTCCTAACGTTTAAGGTCCTGGGTCAGGGTGTCTTCTTACTGCGGAGATGGTTGTTATGATGGTGGGATGGGGACGAGGGTAGAGGAAGGAGGAGGAGGGGAAAAGGAGGGCCCCTCCAAAGCGGCACCCGAGTGAGTGGGGTAAGAGGCCGCGTAAGAGGGGGGATAAAAGAGAAAAAAAATTACTGGTATGACTAAGACATGGTAACTACCCTCAAGTAGCTTAGAATCTCGTGGGAGAGACAAACACATAAAAAGATCACTTTAATATGCCGTGGTGAATGGCAAGGTAGAGGAGTAAGGGCTCTGTAGGTGCATGGAAGAGAGAGAGCTTTGTACTTGGTTGATAACATAATTTGGAAATCAAAATGCCCTTCACCTTATATAAAAACTGCCTTCTTTTTAAGGGGGGAGGTAATTAGGCTTATTTATTTATTCTTAGAGGAAGTACTGGGGGTTGAACCCAGGACTTTGTGCATGCCAGGGTTGTGCTCTACCACTTGAACTGTATCTTCCCCTCACCTTAAGTAAAGAAATCAAATGATACTGTGCCTAGGATCTCACTCACTCTAAACAACACGCAGCAGAGGAGTTTTAGGTGTAAACCAGCTAACTAACGTATGGCCACAGAAAGCTAGTTGACAGAAGTTTTTCTAAATTCACAGCCAAGTTCTACCTCCTACCTTGGTAAAATGTCAGGGACTTGTCTGAAGTCCTGCAGTGTGAGGGTTAGTTGGAAGAGAAGTTCCACTGAAGAATTTCAGGGGAGTACACTCAGCAAATTCCAGACGGACAACCCGAAGTATGTTCCAGTGTAGCTATGATGAGCTCAGTGATTTTATTGAATATTTTTTCCCTTGAAATTGTTTGTAATACTCATAATGTCCTGGAACATTATAAACATTTTATAGAGAATTCCAAAAGATTATATTGGTTAGGAACAGGATAATAAATAGTAATATTACAATAGTGCTCTTTGTTGAGCTCTAAGTAGGCTTTGTATGGATTATTTCATTTTATTTTTTATAATAACCTCTGAGGTAGTTACTGGCATTATCCTCATTTAAAAAGTAATAGCATTAAGATATTTTCCTAAAGTCACACAGAGTAAGTGGTCAAATTCATTTATTCATTTATATAACAAATATTTACTGAGCACCAACTAAGAGTCAGGAACTGTTTTAGGAATGGGAGATAGAATAATAAATCAAACCAAAGGCCTTGATGGGAAGTACTTTCTAATGGGAGGTAGGGAAAAAAACAAAACAACAAACAAATAAATATACTCTGATATGTTAGGTGCCATGGACACAAGTAAAACAAGGTAAAGAAAATAAGAAAATGTGGGCGTTTTTTGTTATTTATGTGTGTGCTGCTTTTTACAAAGGTTGATTAGAGAAAATGAGGATGTGAAGGAGAAAGTCATGTGAATACCCGGGATGGTAGCAGGGACTGGGGCAGGGGGAGAGCATTCTAGGCATAAGGGAAAGCAGGTGCAAAGTAGGGGAGGACTAAGCATGTTTGAGGAAGTAGGGGAGGACTAAGCATGTTTGAGGAAGCCAGAGTGCCTGAAGTGGGGTGAGTAAGGAGGAGGAGAAATCAGAGAGGCATATATGAGACTGGTTTGCAGACCATATATATGGCCTTATAGGCTGTGTTGATAGCCTTGGTTTTTTATTCTGAATGAGAGAGTATGTCACTAAAGGATTTTGAATGGGAAAAAAAGTCTGATTTATATTCCAAAAGGATCCTTTTGATGCCTTTTGGAGAATAATAACTCTAGGAGAGCAAAGGTATTCAAATGATCTGGATAAGAGATGGGGGTGGCTTAGACCCACAGTGGAAACTGAGAAAGTAGTGAGATGTGGTGAGATTAAGGGCATGTTCTGAAAAAGGAGTCCATGAGTTTCCTAATGGATTACTTGTGGCCTGTGAGAAAAAAAGAGGAATCAAGAATAATTTCAAGGATTTCTGCTCAAGAAATGGAATCAAGGGACCATTTCTTGAGATAATAACATGCAGGTGAAACTGATTTTGAAGAGATCAGGAGTTCTGCTCTGCTTTAGATGGATGCCTGCTAGTCATCCAGGTAGAGAAGTCAAGTAGACAGTTTGATATATAACCCTGGTGTTCAGGGAGAGGTCTTGGCCAGAGATACAAATTTGGGAGACTTCACCATGAGCATGCTATATAAAGCCATGAGGACAGATGAGATCAACCAGAATATGAGGGCAGAGAGAGAGGAGAAGTGGCCAGAAGACTAAGCCATGGCACCCTCCAACTGGAATTTGGGAATATGGAAAGGAATCAGTGAAGGAAACTGTAGGAAGACCTTGAACTAGGAGGAGAATCAAAATAGAGCATTTTCCTGGAATCCAAGAGAGAACATGAGAAAGGAAGATGTGGAATCAACTGGGTTGAATATAAGTGGCATTTCAATTAAGACGAGGGTTAAGAAGGTGCCACTGGACATGGATTTTATTGGGGATCTCAACATGAGTTATTTTGGTGGAATGTTGGTGAGAAAAGATTGATTATAGTATTGATTATAGTGGGCTCAAAGGAAAAAGGGATAAGAGGAAGTGAAAACAATGAAAGGTTTTGAGGCATTTTCTTGTAATGGAAGAGTAGCTGGAAGAGAATGGCTGATGTGTTTGCTGGCTGATAGGAGTTTCCAGGAAAGGGAGACAATGTGATGCAGGGATTACTGGAGCGCCATCTTGATTTGGAGACAGAGGATGGGATCTCGTATACGAATGGAGGTGTTGGTCATAGTAACAAAGACAGTTCATCCATCATAACAGGAGGGAAGGTACTGCCTGTGTGCCCAGATGCAGGGATGTTGGTAGATATGTTAATAAGAGTTTATAGAAGTTCTCTTATGATTCCTTCTATTTTCTCAGTGAAGAATGAGAAGTGGATAGAGAGGAGGTTTGAAGGTTTAAGGGCAAAGGTGAAGGTGTGAGATGTTGACCTTGGAAAGTGAATGGACTTGGGAAATGTAATAGGATTGCTGGGTGGCTCAAGCCTATTAAAAGTCAATGGTCATGTGCTTGGTTCAGAATGAGGTCTGTCTGACTCCTGAGCCTAGGCCCTTAGATTTAGTAGTTTCGTCTGTGTTTTATATTACCCAAGAAATGTAATTAAACCTAAAGGATCACAACACAAGAAAAGACCTAAAGAGGTCATTTTATTGAATTCTCAAGAGTCTAGGCAGAAATATTGCTCTTGTTCCATTTGCAAATCTCCATGAAGGCACATCCTACAGCATCTCCTTCCTTGGGTATCCATTTGATTTTGGAACAACCCCTCCCATGCCTTCCACTTTTTTTTTTTTCTTTTTGGTAAATTATCTAAACTAATCCTTTCCTTCTTAATCCTGACCTAGAATAACTCATATGCATCCTAGTAAATCTTTATATCTTAGTATCTGTTTGTACCTAGGGCATTTTCCCCAAACCAAATTTTATATTTCTTCCAAGTTTTTAGTTATTAATTGTTTTTGCCTCTAGAACTTGGTCACAGTATGTCTGAAAAGGTCAAGAATTATGACAATTTTTAACCCTATATTTTCTCTATCGATTTTGAGGAAAGACTGCTACCTAAATGACTCAAAAAAATATGTGAACTCTGTTGCTGAAGGTACATGTTTGACCTCAGTTGTTAATTCTTGCCTTCTTGCAATTTCCCCATTGATCAATAGGCTTTGAAATTTTTAAATACTTTTTCATGCTAAGGTTGGATCCAAGGAATATTTTCATTCTTGAAATGTTGTACACACTGCAGCCTTAGAAATAAAGTCAAATGATTACATTCTATGAAAAATTCAGCAACTTTTGTTTAAAGTACAGTGATCCATGGCTTTTAGCTGTGAATATCTACTGCTTAGTTTGCATCCATTTTCTGGATGATACACTGGTATCTGGGTTTGGCAAAAACAATAAATGTTAACAATTTCTAGAGTGAGCATACAACCCAGTATTTTAAATTACATATGAAATTGTTCCTATTTAAAATTTTAACCTCTGCTTTGCACTTGTAACTCATTCATACTAGACTTAGCCATGCTATGCATATCAGGAATAACAAAGCATGGAATTTAGGGGTCAAATAAATTTGGGTCCTGCCACTCACCTAAGATTGTGATTTTGAATAAATTACTTACTTCTTGGGCCTCAATTTCCTCCCCTATGAAGTGAATATAACCTTAAGCCTTGTCAATATGCAGACTGAGTGCTTCATTAGAAAGAAATTAATCTTACTTATAGCACATCAGAAATATATTCAGAGCCCAAAGGATGGCTCCAAACATTTCCTTATTCTTCCTGGAGTCACTTTCAGTCCTTGCAAAATCTCTCCCCCAATCGCCACCCCAGCCTTCATCCTGCATCTATAAATATCTTTCCCTTGGACTCCCTCCATCTTTCTTCTCCATCCATCTCACTAGAGTGGCCATTCTTCATAGTGAGACTTCTGAAAGACAATCTCTTTCTAATACAGCTCACTCCACAAAACATAATTTGCTTATAGTTATGCTCTGAGGCCACCTTCCTTCCAGGCAAGAAGACAGAGAGGGACAAATAGCATGGAGGTGCCAGCATAACATACCTTGCCATTTTATCCATGAATAATAACATCCTTCTCCTAAGGTTGTTTTGAGACTGAAACAAGCTAAGATTTAAGAAGTGTTTAGTATTGTTTCTGGTCATGGCAACCATTAAACAAATGATAACTAACTTTTGTTATTACTACATATCTGTTGAGCAGTAGAATCAGTGCTCTTGGGCCTGGTTTACCCACAGGGGCCTTTCCAAACAGGAGAGACAATGTGTGAGACTGCCCAGAGACTGAATGTTGAGTTTTATTCTGAAACCTACTGCTGATTGACTGTGGGTGAAATGGGTCTCTGTGAAAGGAAGTAAAAGACCCTCTCCCCGTTCCCCTGTAAGAGTCAGATTAGGGGTTGGGCTGCCACTCTCCTCCCCAGGAGTGTGGTGCTTGTGGGGTGGAGCCATGGGTAACTCCAGACCACAGAGGATGAGTGAATGTGGTCCCAGAGGATTGCTTCCTCCTGGCTGGCAGGTGGAGGGAAGTGGCTCCTACAGGATTCCTCATGGGGCTGCTGATTTAGAGAGCCAGCACTGGTCAAGCTAGGAGCAGTCTGCCTCCCCTTCCAAAGATGTTCCCAAGGGTGTACAGGGGGTCATCTTTTCTTCCTCACAGACTTTAGAATCAAAGTGGTCTTCTCCAAGTTGGAGAGAGATTTAAAATTCTCAAACAATTGGCGTCTTCAAAGGAATGCTCTCTGTCTGATTCCTAAAGGTTTCTTTCAGTTACTGCCAAACTTACTTGGCTAGACTTCCTTCTGGGACTGGAGATCACAAGCTTTTGAAAACTTTACTTTTGGAAAGAAATCCTATCAAAATGTTGCCTGTGGAGCTAAGGAATGTAACTACACTAAAAGCACTGAATTTGAGGCATTGCCTTCTGGAATCCCCCCCTCAGCTTATTGTGCAGAAAGGATTGGTAGCTATCCTGGCTTCCCTGTGGGTCTGGGCAGTAGAGCGTCCCTTCCCCTGGGGTGTAACTTCTCAAGGTTTGTGGGACAATTGTGATGGCAAACTGCCCTGAAACTGAAGTTAGTGCTTTACAAAAGTGCCAAATCAGGGGGGATGGGCCTTTAAACGGAGTTTCTGTTCTCCTGCAAGAAGTCTTGCAAACATGAGGAAGGTCCCAGGTCCTTTTCACAAAGGGATTTCTTTGAGAGATAACAGCAAGGAGGGTCAGGAGCAGGGACTTAGTAACCGTGGGTATGAGTTCTGGCTTGGCTGTTTACTTGCTGTGTGGTTTTTGAATAAGTCCCTTCATCTCTCAGATCTCTTTTCTTCGTCTGAAAAATGAAGGCAAAAATATCAACTTTTCAGGATTGTCTGAGGACTGAGTGAGAAAGGCATGTAAATCATGGAGCCCAGTAGGTGCCCGACAAAAATGTTCCCTTCCCTCCTCCTCCCCGGATGTGTTCTTAGTCCACTGTAGGAGTCCATCCTATCAGCCTCACGTTGGTGGCTCCACTCGCCCCTAGAATAGTATACAATTATGTACTCCAAGGAACACTCTTTCCACAGTTACCATCTTCTTATTCAGTTGTGTTTTGCTCCTCTGAGTTCCTCTAGTTTGGCCCAATGCTATAGAGATTTAGGATAGAGTTGGCTATTGGTAGATGGCTGGCATTCTAAATATTTTTGTTCCTACCCAATATACTGTGCAAGAAAACTGGCCCCCTTCCAAAGGCAAACTAAAGAAAAACTATTCAATTTACTATGCAGATGCTTCAAAGTGATTTAGAACAACTACTCCACAGCCCAACTTTCCAAAGAGAAAGTCATCTTTACGAAAAGCAAATGACTGACTCATTTATCCAGAAGATAAAGTGGTTTGTTCTCTTGTGGGTGGGGAATTCAGTTTCCTTATTTACAAGGAACAAGGTCAGAGCAGAAAATGCTGTCTTCCAAATACAAAGCAAATTTGTAGAGGCTGTATTTCACTGAAAGCCAATGTATAAATTATATAAGGGTAGAAAAAAGAATTATAGGGGCTGCAATTGCTTTCCAGGGTACAAAAGGACATTTGATTTTTTTTTCTCTCGGCATAATTCAGAAGGAAGTGACACCCCAGGGAGCCAAGATTGGGTTTTCTTGTAGGACAAGAAAGGCATTTTTCTTGGGGAGGGAAAGGTATGTGAGAGTCTGGGGGAGGTAAAGATGATTTCTCCTGTTGAACAGTTCTGTATACGATGCCTGGGGTATAAGCAGTCTCTTTGATCATTAAGTACCTTTCTGCACACAAATATATCAGTATCAAAGGGCAGGCGTAGCTTAAGAATTCCTCTGCTGAAGCGACTTACAGGTGGCACCTGTATTGGAAGGGCAGCAGGGAGATTTATCTTAAATCTGCTTTCTAACCTGTGCTTTTAAGGGTCAGATGATGAAGGGAAGGGGTCTTAAGGTCTCTACAGTTGCTACCTTTTGTTCAATTGTTCTTCCATGAAAGGAGAAATAGAGACAGCCCCACCCCAGAGGCTCACAGAAAGTGAAGGTCACTGGACATTTTCTGTTTCTCAGGTTGGCAGAGGAAGCAGAAACTTCTGCCTTCTGAGTCCACACTGGCCCTTCCTCATGTGATGGTCAAGATTCCTGGTTGTCAGTGTGGAGTGATGATTTAGAGTTTTCTATGTCGTAAGAATCTCTTTTCGTTGTTGCCTCGTGAAATAATTACTGAGGCCTGAAGAAAGCTGGTCCGGTTGTCTTAGTTTTGGAAGAAGCTAGATTTGCCAGTTAAGGGGGCTCGGAGGCTGTCAGGCTAAAAGGAGCCTCTCCTGCTGTGAGAACCATCTTCTGTCAGCAGAAAATTTACTAGTCAATGTCAGCAAAACCTAATGTGGCTTTGGACCGAGGAGCTTTGGACTCTGTGCAACTAAAGACTGCAAGTTAAGGACTATTTGATTTTTTAAAATCCTAATGAAAGGTAAGACATTATCTCCCTGTGATATATGGGAGTATGCCAGGTGCAAACTGAAGCACCAAATGTGTGAAGTTTGGCTCCTAAACTATGAATGAATTATATTCCTGTATACATAATGTGGTTTGAACTGTTTCTGAATAGGAGCAGGAAATAGGGTTGCCAAACAAAATATACAATGATCAATTAAATTTGAATTCCACCAGTGATAAGTAATTTTTAATATAAATATGTCCCAAGCAACATTTGGGACATACTTTATACTAAAAATTATTTGTTGTCTGTCTGAAATTCAGATTTATCCAGCAAGCCTACATTATTATTATTTGCTAAATGTGGGAACCCCCTTTGGGAAGTAAGTAATATGTTGCAAGAGGAGGGCAACTTTTAGCCACGTCTCCTCTGTGTTCAAGGTGCTGGCAGGAAGGGGGAGGTAAGGAATACCAGGGAACAAATATTGGGTATGTGGGCTTTGAGTCTTTAAATAGAACCAGTGTGGTTTCTATGAGGAGTGAATGTGGCCTGGAAATTAGTGCAGATCAGAGGTCAGTTTTCTGAATGGATACCTAAACCATGTGCAGAGCCTCATTACAAGCTTTCTGACTTCTCCATGCTCTTTGTTTTCATGATTCCAGTACAAGTATATTCTTGATTCAGGCCTTGGATTAATTTTAGCTGTCGTCTCTGTCCTGGTAAAATTAAGTCTTAAATTTAAGTCTTTATTTTGGATTACTCATCTGATTACCAACATACTTTTCATCATGGCTCATCCTTGCAGAAAGGATGTACCTGGAGGTCTTTAGAGAAAAATGTAATAGATGTCTGGATGGAGACTATTTTCGCATTATTAGCAACATCTTTGTGTTAGAAAGGGAATTATTTTGACATTTCAACAAAATCCAGCCTAAAATAATATACTAAAGAGTGTTTCTTGTTCTAAAGATATGGGAAATAGAATTTGTGTCCTTAAACCATTCATTTCACTGGTCATTACTTACAGATTAAAATAAGATCATCAGATTATATTTGAAAGAGTACTAAACTACAGTGAAGAATACCTAAGACCATTCTTTCTCTTACTGTGTGCCTCTCTGGGTTTCAGTTTCCTTATCTCCAAATTAGGGGGATTCTATAATCCCTAGGGTCCCTTGCAACCCTAACATTCTATGGTACTGTGATGGTAGTTTGTAACTAGTGTTCAAAGCAATTAGTCAGCCTCAGGTTTTGTCTGTCTCTTTTGCACAGAGCTACATATATGCCACCCTCTTCCCAGCTACAGAGAAAAGAGCAGCCCCATTGCCTCAATTTCCCAAGACCAAGGTCCTAGAAAAATTACCTTCCACCTTGACAGCCATGTACCCAGATAGAAATCCTTCTAGTTACACTTTCCATAGACTCAGAAATGCTGACTTTTCAAAGGTCCTGTAGCCTTGGATGTCTGACTTATCCCTTTAGAGTTGATAATATAGGATTAATTTTTGCTTATTTAGACCTGTCTGAAAAAACCATGGTACACAGCTCAATTTTGTGTGCCATGCCCAGAATATGTTTGTGAATGGATCCTCTTATTAAACAAGTATTTCTGTTGGGCCAGTTTGGACCCAGCCAGCTGGTAGGATGATTCTGGTGCCTTCACTGGTTTGGAGCTTCAGTATATATATTAATTCTGCAGTGGCTTATGACCGCACTTCTTAAATATGGGAACAACTGAAAACAGCTGTGTGCTAGAATTGGCTCACAGTAGCTTGGGAGAGCTGAGTATTAAATTATCAGGAATTTTATGAACTGATTGTTAAATGCAACCATTATTAAAAGATGTCATATAAACCTACAACAAATAAAATATACTGAAAACAAAGATAATAAATATTTAAAACTCATTACCTCCTAATTATTTTACTCTGCTTATCTATGTTCTTGATGTTATTTGCATTTATTGGATCTATATGGTGGAAACACTATATAGTGATGTTACCATACATTCCCTACCCTACATTCAGGGACCTCGTCTTGGTCGCTTCAGATAGGCCATGATGGGAGTATTTACACCCAGAAATCAGCAAATGCTACTAGTCAGGCCTTGACATATTGCTTTGCTGATGTCTAGACTTAAGAAGAGAATGTTACTAATGCAGATCAAACTTCAGAGTTTGTAGTGTGTGGTGTCTGTAGCTCTCACATTGTGAATAGCACAAAAAAACTGAGAAACCGTGCTTCCAATATTCGAAAACTATTAAATGTTTCCACATAAATATCACTCATGTCACTGATAAATGAGTGAATTTCCAATCTGCATCTTCATTGTTTCACATTTGTGAAACAATTACTCCTAATGTAATAAAAATATCATCATCATTCACATAGGAACTACGTGCACTCTTCAATCGCAGACACAGGTTGGCAATGAATACAACCCACATCTATACAAAATTGATATACAAATCAATGAAAACATTCTGAGTGGACCAATTGGCTATATGGAATAGGAAATAAGAGGTACTGGATATTTTATTATTTGTAAATTATAGGCTTCACATTCTTTATATTAGCAAAACTTACAGTAAACTTACATATAAATATATGTACATTTTATTTCTAGAATGCCTGTTATTGAACATTTTCTAGCACTTTATTAACTCAAACCTCTATTCACTACAACCCTCTCTGGTTAGCCTATTTGCTGGGGCTGACACAGTCCTTAACTAAGGCCACACCTTCTGATTTGAAACTATGCTCCAGAAAATTCTTATAAACCTTTTATTTCTGCGGTCCCCACTACGATAATTCTGATTAATTTCACCACCTTTTGTTGTTCCTGATGCCCACTGGGCGTAGGCCGTTGGACCTGAATTTTACGTCTTAGAGGAGAATTGCCATTTCATTTGCCTCATGTTTTTGTAAAGAAAATTCTGCTAAAATCAACCCCCCAAACCTTTTCTTACTCCACTTTACAGATTGATGAGTTGGGAGGAAAAACTGAGTTTGTTTACTTAACTTTGGACCTAGAGGATACCTGAATTCTCGGTTCCTCTGTGTGGTAAGCTTCTAGAAAAAAAGTTCTGTCTGCCAGAGAGAGGCCTGCAGTTTCAGGGTGTAAATTTAATTTGGGAGTAGGGTGCTAGGAAACTTTATGTGGCCCCGTAACTAAACGTATAAGTGGTAGTTAGTTTCGTTAGTAATAAAAAAGATACTCTGATCTCTGATTTTTTGTCATCTTCATTTCATTTGTTGATGGCTTGGTTCTAAACTCAGGAAGGAAAATCACGTATTGAGCCCATAAAACTCTGTATGCCATGACTCCGTGGGTCTTAGCGATGAGGATGGGTCAGCCCTGATTGCGGCTGTGCTTCCATTCTCCATCTGTGTCCCACTACCTGGTCCTCATGTGTGTTAGCCCACTCGACTCCTGGCACTTGGCCGCTACTCTGCTCTGGTGGTATTTCACCTGTCTTCATAGCTTTGCCACTCGTGGCCCTGCTGAGAATCCAGCCTTGAATGCTTTCCTCGTTTGGTGTCTTTCACTCTGATCCATCTGGTTTCCTCCAAAAAAATTCACACAGGCCTGAGTGTGAATGCTAACTCTGTCATTTACAAGCTAAATACCTTTAGTTTAAATTCTGTCAGACTTTGATTTTACATCTGTAAAGTGGGGATAGTTATAGGCCTAATTTCATAGGGTTGTCTGAAGACTGAGCAAGCTAAACACACAAAGATTTAACATAGGCCCCTACACGTGATAAGTCCTCAAAAAATGGTAGCTGTAACTTTCTTTTTTTCTTCTTTTCTCCTGCCGACTAGGATTCCTCAAGCTTCAGACCATGGTCCTCTATCTTTTCCATTTATATCCACTTAGAGTGTGATTGAACCTAACCAGCACATTCGTTGATGGTGCACAAATCTCCCTCGCCATCTTGACCTCCTCATTTATCATGTACATTTTTGACGGACGTTAGGAAACATCCTCCTGTTCCTTACCTGACCATCCCCAAATTAGCATGCCCTTGTAATTTCCTCATTTCCATCAGTGGCACCCTTATTTGTACTTGATCTCAGGATTCAAAGTTGCATTCTTTACTCCCTGTATCTGATTAGTCATTAAACTCGACTTGTTCTTTCTTGCAGCTTCAGTTGCCCTTCCTTCTCATGACTCACAGCAAAGCTACCTGAGAAACCACTTGGGACACTCACGTTCAGCCTCCTCACGGCTCTCTGCCCTTCATATCCTTGCTTTCCTCCTTGTGCTTTTGCTCATGGTGCTCAAGGGACACTGATGATCTTTAAGTTAGTCTCTTATTATTTACTGACTTACATTGCTCTTGAACTCTTCGAAATATCTATGTCTTTTCTCTTCAACTAGGTTGTAAACTTTCTTGAAGACAAAAAACAGGTCATAAACTCAGAATTACTGTCATAGTGCTAAATGCAATGCTCAGTAAAGGCTTCCTAATGGAATGAATTGGTTGAATATTACCCTTTCTTGTTAAGAATACATAATAGCTTCCTGTTGCCTGTTAAGCCAATCTCAAGCTCTTCAGACTGGCCTCACAGGTGTACAGTCATGTGGCTCCGTCTTACCCGCTCTTAACTTTAGCTCTTTCCTCATATAGGCTCTTCATTCAGATGACCTCAGTACACACGCACACGCACACACACACACGCATGCACATCTACATATTAAAATGATTACCTTTCTGTCTTAGTTTTGCCCGAAGTCCCAAGACATCAGGTACTTACCACCTCACATTGAAACCTGCAGTGCTAGACCAGCTATGAAGGACTTGTAAAGGATGTGGAGAAAACCAGTTTTGTGACCTTTTGCCCAACAATAATAGGTTGAGGTTGTGAAGGACCAGGAAATTAGGAAGAAAACTTCTGTGGAAAAAGTTGTTTAATTATAGAGGCGTGCCTTCTTTCTATTGGTAGGCCTGGGGAGCTTCCTCCTCATTCCACATCTAATGAGAGGGGCTTTGAGAGGACTCTGCAGAGAGCTTGATATATGTTCTCTGAAGTTTCAAGGAAAAAGTGGAACTGACATGTAACTCATGTTGAGAAAATTTAAAGGAGCACATCTAAGGCTGGAGCTGCTTGTCTGGTGGCAAAGGACAGAACAGTGACTAAAGTGGGAGTTGAGAGTACTTTCGCTGACAACAGGATACAGTACAGGTTCCCCTGGACCAGTTGTGGGTCACATTGGAGAGTCAGTGAGGTCACTTTGAAATGAAAATGGGCCACACCAAAAGGACTTCCAGAGTTAGGGCCATCGTGGCAGAAAGAAGCTAGAGATGTTCTGGTGGACAGAGGCTGTTAGAGAGGCGCGAGGATTCTAAGGGACCCATCTGAGGAGAGGCGTTGCCCTTGTCTAGAAAGTTGGTTCTTCCAAATTGGGGGAAGGGTGGCACATAATTTCCCCAAGAGAGGAAGAGACCAGCCCAGAAGCCATCAATGCTAGGTCATGTTGGTACCAGTCGGTTAAGACCATTTCTCCCCCTTTCCTCTCTCTTTCCTTTGTCCAAATGCAGAGCAGTCCAGGAACATGTCGGGCAGAGGGGAGGAAAAGACAACAGCTGGGAAAACTTCAATGCTTTTTCTTACACTAACCAGTTCTTCACTCTCTGACACCAACTGGGTGGCCAAAAATTCATTTAAATTCTGACACTAATTAGCTGGAATTACTGTCAAACTTCATAGGTTAAGAATTAAGTCCTACAAGCCCCACCCCCTTCAGATGCCAGCCACAAATCGGGTACCCACGCTACTCACATTCCTACTCAGCTGAGTACGTATTCATGGGTTCCCACGATTCCTTCCTTGGGATTTATAACTTGCTAAACAACTCACAGAACTCAAGAAAGCACTTTACTTACTAGAACCGGTTTATTACAAAGGATAAAACTCAGGAGTAGACAATTAGAAGACACGCATAGGACAAGGTATGAAAGGGTGTGCAGAGCTTCTGTGCCCTCCGGAGCTTGTCACCCTCCCAGGACTCTGATGTGCTCACTCACCTAGAAGCTCCCCAACCCCATCTTTTAGGGAGTTTCATTACATAGGCATGACTATGAACTCATTGGTGATTGAACTCAATCTCCAGCCCCTCTCTCTTTCCCTGGAGGTGGGAGGCAAGGTGTGTACAAGTTCTAATCTAATCAAGGATTGGTCTTTCCAGCAAGCAGCCCACATCTTGAAGCTCTCGAGGAGTCCCATTGAGAGTCACTTCATTAGCATCACTGAAGTGGTAGAAAGGAGCTCAGTTTAAGGATCTCTGTGCCAGGAACCAGAGGCAAAGACCAAATGTGTATTTCCTATTATACCACACCCACATTAGCTCCTTTCCCACCGCAGCTGGAAGCAGGCCTGGGCTGTGGGAGAGGAGAAACTTTAATTTGAATAAAATTTGAAATTTCAATGATTCAATTAAAATGGACATTTTTATTTCTGAAATGACATTATTCTTATGTCTAGAATGGCTGGAGTACTTTTTATTATTAAAAATTAAGTAGAAATAGGTGTGAGTCCTGCCTGAGGTGTCATGCCAGGAGTGGAGAAGGGTTCCAGGGAGGGGGTTTGTATGAGCAGGAGAAAGGGAAGTACTGAAGCTGGGTTTGTTGTTGTTGTTGTACCCCTTGGAGTACCAGTCTTTCAACATGACTGTTATATTTGCTGATACTGCACATGAAGCTAGGCATTTAAGTGGATGCACGCAGGCACACAGCACATACATACACCTTTCTACCATCTAGAATCTAAAGTTGAACTCATCTCCTCTAAGAGAACATCCCTAGTTAGCCCAACTCACACAGGTCTCCCTCTTGGAATTTCTATAATCCTCTTTTCAAGCCATGTAATCTAACACTTATGTGGTCCAACCATGTATCTCCATTGATTTTCACTTGTTTTCTTTATGTATTTTTTGCTTCTCATTCTTATAGTAAGTCTCTCACCAGAATCTGGTGTGTTTTACTTTTAGGGTATGTCTCATATATATCTCCATTGTCACTTAATAAAGCCTGCACGATTGACTGGTCAGACAGGTCCAGATTTTATGGAGACATCGAAGGTTGGTTAACTATCCAGTCTGGTCTAAAATCTAAAGCTAAGTGTTTCTGCCTCACGATGGAAATGCTGGCCACCTTGACTCAGCTTTCCAGTTTTTTTGGTTGGTCAGTGAAGTGTTGAACAGAGTGTACTAACAAAATAACTAGGCTTCATACTGCTTTCACTGCTCACGAAAGCTAAAATACCAATGAATGTGACTTGTGAATGTGAGTATGTAACGTCACTCTTCTTCAGGCATTATTCTGGGAAGACATCTTTGGTCAACTTTCACATTACTCTGTGGTTGGCTTTACCTCTTAGTCACCAGTTGGTCTCGGTTCTTAGATTACTAACATTCAGCTTTTTTGCTAATAAAATTTTCTGTAGAACTGGAAGAGTTTCTAGGCAGCTGAAAGTGTGTTCTGAGACCAGACCAGCGTCTCTCAAAATTACTTCAGTTATGGGCAGGGCATGAATTTCATCAGGCTCCCACCTTCTTTGTTAGCACCTCTTTTTCACTTGCTCCTGGATGATGGAGGAAATTAGTTTGATGTTATTAATCCTCCCATCTACCAGGGGGGACTGGCAGTGTGTTTGAATACTCAAAGGCCTGAGACTTCTTAAAAGCATTTCAGGGCTCCAAGGAGCCTTATGGGTCCATGAATTCTTGATGTCTCTGGGAGTTGAATGAATAAATCATGTATGTGCATTGAACAAATGAAACTCTGTGGTGTCTTTGCAGGTGATACAGGCTTGCCATTCTTATCCCAAAGCAATTGAAGTTGTCGTCAATGCCTATGAACACATCAGGTGGAACGTAAAGTGGAAAAGAGCTATCCCTGACGATGACTTGGAGGTAAAGCATCAATTCACTGCCAACGGTTCTCATGCTAAAACGCTTCCAGGCTGCAGTGGAGGTGCAGGAAATTCTAATTCAGAAAATGAGTTGTGAGAGTGCTTTTAGGAATTTGAGAATGCTGCTCAAATGCATGAGACAAAGGGTTATGAAATGCAGGTGTAAGAGCAAACAGATGCATCAGGTAGGTAGTGCTTGGGAGCGCCTTGGGGATTTCACCATCGACGGGCAAGTTGAACAATTATAGGAAGCTGACAGTTTTACTTTTTTTCCCATCAATTTAGAATTAAATAATAATAATAACAACAATAGCAATAACAACAACATTTGGGATTGCTCCTACAGCACTTTTACCAGAAGAGTATATTCTTTTGTGTAGATTATTTCACTCGTAAGTATCTTGAATTCTTTAGTAGACAGATAACAGAGTGTTAAAAACAGCTTGTGATGAGTCATGTAGAAAGCCATTGGCAAAGCTGAGTCCTCGTGTTCCGTATGGACTTTACTGCCTTTGTGAGCCAGCCCTTCCACTTAGCCTCCTGTTCTTGGTTCTAGCTGTCACAGGCTGTCTGCAGCGCGGGAGGGGTGTCGGGCACAGAGTGCAAAGCTCACTGGGCTTAGAGGCCAATGGCTTAGGTGCAATCTTATCCTGCTACTTATTAGCTGTCTTACTTTCTAAAAGTCACTTAGCCTGCCTTAGCTTCATTATTTGTGTTTAATTTTGCCTCACCATCAGAGACCCCTAGAAACCTACCATTATGTATAAAGTAGGAACTAAATATATCACTGTTGATTTCTGTTGATGTAAACTTTGAGGCTTTTCTGACTTTAATGCATCTTGCCTTCCTTTTCAGAGATACTGGGATTTTTACCACTCTCTCTTCACTGTATGCAGTAACTCTCCAAGGAGTCTCATGCATTTATCGAGATGTGCCATTCGAAGAACGTTGCACAGCAGATGTCACAGAGTAATTCCTTTGCTTTCCCTCCCATTGTCATTGAAAAAGTACTTGCTTTTAGAGCCAGAGGGAATCATTTATTAAGCCTTATAAGACAGAGGTTCCCAATCCTAGACATTTAAGTGGACTCGCTGGGTAGACACAGTTTGCATAAATAAAATGGTACTTGGGTTGATTATAACACTTCAGGGATTTCAACACACTTTACAAACACTATGTCATTAATGCTAGGGTATCACAATGAGGGAAAATGAACAAGAGGTAAAATTCTCAAAGACAAGAGCATATCCAAAAGGTACTGACATAACAATAATAATTAATATGTATAGTGCTTTTACAAGGTGCCTGATACAGTTTTGTAAAAATTTTCATGTTATCCCATTTAAAAGGGGACCCAGGTTTTCTTACAACCAAATTCATTCTCTTCTTTATCAGTAATAAGTTTACATTACCATTCAGTTGGCAAAGTGCTAGGCTTTGTGGCGGGCCTCAATCTTGGGGTTCTCCCCCCATTCCCACTTAGCAGAAATTACTATTGCTAGTTTTGCAAACTACTATCCCCACACCAAGTTCCTCAACTTACTTTTAGTGGAGGAAGCACATGAGCATTTGAGTCAAATTAGAAATGAAAAACCAAGACCAGTCCACATAAAAGTCAAAATGGACATTTTTAACATACTCTCATTGAGCCAGAGACTGGAGATGCAAAGATGAGCCCGAAGTTAGGACTCCTGCCCTCCAGGATCTCACCATTTAGCAGAGGATCCGGACATACAAGCAGGGAAGTGCAGTGTCAAATGTCAGGGGCAAAAGTACAGGTGCAGATTCATTCTCAGTGCTTGCCTTTCAAAGTCCTGTTTCTAACATGAAGTGTGGTTTTCTTTGAAGCCTGACCATAAAGAGTGAAGGGATTGTGTGAAGTAGAGGGATCCCCGGCTGCTGTGACTGTAAACATACTCACTTTACATTTCTCCGCACATCTGGATATTTTTATTTTAGTATGATTTCCCGTGTAGCACTTTCCCAGACTCCTTGAGGAAAATATTGCACAGTGAATGGCTCCCACGGATGTGGCAAGGAATTTTAGGAAAATGTGTGCAAGAAAGTGTGTGAAGGGAAAGACTTAGGTTGATTACTTTGGTCTTTTAATGTAACAGACTGACATTTTAGAGCATCTTAGCTAGAAGATAAGGAGTACTTTGCTAGTGATGGACCAGCTGCAGAAAGCACAGAGGAAGACTTTTTGGAAATGGAAAAAGTTTGAGAAACTTGGAAAGAGAAGTGTGTTAATCAGGTTTGTTAGTGGTTTGCAGGAAGAGAAATGTAGCTGATTAACCTCCATACCTCATGGTTTATGAGGCCAACTTCGCTTCACTTTTTTGTCCTTGCTAATCACTTTCAGATAAGCTCATTGACTCAGCATTGCCTTTTAGAGGTTAGAGCAGTAGTCATTAAGCACAAACAAATCTATTTGTCAGTTGTGAGCAGGCTTTTTCTTATTCCTGTAGTTCTCCATCTTGTTTAACTTTAGATGCTTGAGTTTTGAGTAGGGATGATGTCAAATACTCCACTAGCCTGTCACCTAGACTGTGCTTCACACGCTGGGATTTGCGTACTCCTGGTGCCGTGTATGAAAAATCAGAAGTGGATACAATAATCTTCCTGAGGTATCAGTTTTACTCAAATATATTAGGAGAAATATTTTGTACTAAAACAAGTTCTGTATTTTGGAATAGAATACTGTATTTGTGTGAACTATTCGTGTAAAACAGGATCCTTCAAAACATTGTTTGTTGCACGTCGTGTTAGAACACATTCTGGAATGCTAGGTGGAGGTGTTGCCCTCCCTCCAGCTCCAGGAATATTCTGGCAGAAAGATTTGTGATGCACTGACTGAGGCAATAAAACAGATGCTCAGGACGAAGGGAGAGGATGCTCCTTGCGTGGGGAAATAACGTTTCTCAGTCTGCCTACTTGTGCTTAAACATTTTGGGTTAATCTAGCATATGATACGTGACTGCTTCTTTTGAATTGTTTATTTGTGGATTAGAAGTTATTTCTCCTCATCTTTGAACTTTCATTTAGAGGACTTAAATAAAGCTCTTCTGTTTCCTTTCATCTCTGTGAGTTGTTTATTTGCCGATAAGACTTTTTTCTAACTGACTTTTCAGCAGTTTGGCTGAAGAACTCTACATGATTCATTGCTTTCTTCAACACTGGGAAGGAAAAGGGAATGAGGAAATGTGTCTGTAAATAAATAACGTTTTCAAAAGAAAGTAAAGGCTATTGCTATAGGAACAAGAGTGTTTTAATAATAACAGAGAAATTGTACTGAATCATACCCTTCTATCTATCACCGTCTCTGTCCTGGGTTTTTAAATTTTTAAAAATTTTTATTTTATATATTGGAGTATAGTTGATTTACAGTGTTGTGTTAGTTTCTGGTTGCAGCAAAGCGATTCAGTTATACATATATACATATTCGTTTTCATTATAGATTATTACAAGTTATTGAATATAGTTTCCTGTGCTGCACAGTAAGACCTTGTTGGTTATCTATCCTGTATATTGTAGTGTGTCTGCTAATCCCAATCTCCCAATTTACCCCCCTCCCCTTTCTTCTTTAGTAACCATAAGTTTGTTTTCTATGACTGTGAGTCTGTTTCTGTTTTGTAAATAAATTCATTTGTGTCATTTTTAGATTCCACATATAAGTGATATATGATATTCATCTTTCTCTGTCTGACTTGGTGTGATAATCTCTAGGTCCATCCATGTTGCTTCAAGTGGCATTATTTCATTATTTTTTATGGCTGAGTAGTATTCTGATACATATCACATCTTCTTTATCCAGTTATCTGTTGTTGGACATTTAGGTTGCTTCAGTGTCTTGGCTGTTGTAAATAATGCTGCTTGAATATTGGAGTGTGTGTATTTTTTCGAATTGCAGTTTTCTCCTGATATATGCCCAGGATTCAGACTGCTGGATCATATTGTAAGTCTATTTTTAATCTTTTAAGGAATCTCTGTATTGTTTCCATATTGGCTGTACCAAATTACATTCCCCCAACAGTGTAGGAGGGTTTCCTTTTCTCCACACCCTCTCCAGCATTTATCATTTGTGGACTTTTTAGTGACGGCCATTTTGACTGATGTGTAGTTTTTATTTGCTTTTCTCTAATAATTAGTGATGTTGAGTGTCTTTTCTTGTGCCTCTTGGCCATCTTCATGTCTTCACTGGAGAAATGTCTGTTTAGGTCTTCCACCCATTTTTTGATTGGATTGTTTGTTTCTCTGTCCTGGATTTTTAATTTCTCTTCATTCTCACCATTCAAGCGACCATAGGCAATAGCAATAGAGGAAATTTTATCCTCGTGATAACTTTGTTACTTAATGACTGTAGGTTACATGTGAGGAAGAATCTTGGTATGAGGGAAGGTCCATCCGTCCAGTTTTCTCCCTTCTCAAGAGTAAGACACACTTGATTTCTGTTTTTTAATCATCTAGTGTTACATTGTCACTTTGTACTTCCATTCTGAACTTCCAATAAAAAATACAACAGCCTAAAGCTGATTGTAAGGTTGAGAAAAGTAACAAAATATTTGCAGTAGGTTATCAATTTTGGAAAAAAAAAAAAAAGCTGAGCCTTATATTATGGTTACTCATCTGACTGTGAAGAACTCTTGAAGTTTTAAACTGCACACTTTCAAAAGTTTTTTTTTTAATTCAGTTATTCACTTATTTTCTTTGAAATACAGACACTATAGCTAATATTTGGAAGGACTTCATTGTCATTTCCTTTGGAGTAAAAACAGATGCATTACAGTTAGATGTTAGGAGTTTTGGCTCTGGTATCTATCTGGCTTTGTGACCTGATTCCCAACCTTATTAGACCCATTATCTAGGGAAAATGACATGCTTGCTCCAGCCTCAGTTTCCTCATTTGTAAAATGGGAATAATAATGCTACCCACCTTATATAACTTTTATATTACTGTTTTGAGGTGCAGGAGAGGAAAAAGTTTTCCTCATCCCTCTTAGGGTCCCTGGCTGGGTCTGAGCATTAAACTGACAAACAGATCAACAGGAGAAAAGCATACAAATTTATTTGAAATGAGTTTTACATGACATGGGAGCCTTCAGGGAAGACCCTGAAGAGACAGACTTGAGTATTTTTATGCTAAGTTGGGTGAGGAGTGGGCAGTAGGGTAGAAATATGATAGGTTAAGGAGTATGAGGTCAGTGTAGTAAACTAGGGGGAAGTGGGGCCTAATGTTAGGATTCTTCTTGGTGTCCTTTTGTCTTAGGAGATAAGGATGCTCCTTTCCTCCAGGTATAGGGAGGGTACCTCCCACAGGAGGGTTTTATGACCTGTTTCAGGGGAGAAGGGGTCAGGATGGTCAGAGTGACCTTCCTGCTTCTGCTGTTTTCTCCAACCTCCTCAGCTTAAAACAGTCACTATGCCAAGGTGCCATAGATGGACAGAGTGTGTCTGGAATGCCATCAGAGGGTCAAATTGTTAATACAGTAAAGCACATAGAGCAGAGCATGACATTCAGTCAGCATTTTATTGTTATGATTGTCCTTGTTACGGTCATAATCATTATTATTTAGTGAGAGCTTCCTACTAGTGGGTAATATCTTCTTAGAGTGAAGCTGCAGCTGAAGGTGATACGTGGTAGATTTCTATTCACTTTGGGAAGTACTTGTTGAGCTCCCAGTATGTGCCATGCACTTTGTTGGCAACTGGGAATCAATGCGGGAACAAGACAAACCAGGTCCCTGACTTTCTTGGGCTTTTTTGAGGTGAGGGACGGGGATGGAAACAACATTGATGTGGAGGATTAGCAAACAGATAAACTGATGAATTTGTGAAACTTTGCCCTTTTGTAAGCAGGTTTGTCAAGGATGAAATGACTCCTTTTACTATTTCATGAAAACTGTGGAGTCACTTGAAAATGTATCAAGAGGATAGAGAGGGTTGATCAGCTGTTTCCATCTTCACTGAGGGAAGAGGAAGCGGAGGTTAACTGTATCAGGAGGAGTGTAGATTGGCAGTGAGATTCCTAGCGACGAGGGTTACTGCACACCAGAATGAATGAGCACAGAGGGCTGGAGGATTTAATTTAATTATTCTTTCACTTTTAAGAATTTATTCAGCACTAATACATGTGTGGTTCTGTGCAAAATGTGGAAGGAACAAGGGGAGTGTTGGTACCAAGTCACTGCAAGACTCACTTTTTAGTAGCTCAAAGTTTTGGGTGGTTTGTTTTTACTAAGAAGTAAGAATAAAAAGTATACAGTGCATTTTTAAAATTAGATGCTTTCTGACACAGCTGTTTTTCTGTCAGTCTGCCATAAAATGGTTGATTAGAAATGATTTTCAAAACCTGTATTTCAGTGATAAATTGCCTTCTTCCTGTGTTTGGTCACACTTGTCACCAGTGAGAAGCAATGTGTGAAATATTCAAAAACATCCTCCGAGAAGCAGTTGATTATTTTCTTTCATTTCTTATTTTTTCCTTTTTCTTTTTTTTTTTTTAACTTTAGCAACACTTAGTGGATTAAGTGTGCTGAAAATTTCTTCTTTAGTAATTGGTTTTCTCAGGTAGATGTATGCCTCAATGATATTGGATAACAACTATGCAAATATATGCTAATCAAGCCAAGGAAATAAAATAATAATACTACCTTGTACTTTCTAAATTAAAGATACTGGTGGATTCATTCTTAGTGTTCAATCAAGCACAGAAGAATTGATGAAACACAACTATCATCATGGAGCCCTTAAGGCAATCTTAAAGAAGAAGTTAGTTACCAGGGGTCTTCTCAAGGTCCAGAAGCCCAAACAATGCCCAGAGTTACAAGGAAAGACACTTACTCCCTGCCCCTTATCAGATTTCAGGGAACCTGAAAGTGTTTGATTGAGAAGAGGTGAGAACTAATGGAGATTATGAGCAGTTTAATTCAGGAAGCAAGACAAATTTAGCTGCCTTTCAAAACACAGGGTCCTGGCAAGATGACTTCCCTGGGCTACATCAGCTGAACTGCTTTCCCCTGGCTTCTTAGTGGGTTCAGTCAAGGGGAAAACCAGCAGGAGCCCGAAGAGAGGTAGCAGCCAGAGACTAGGACACTTCCTGGCTCCCTCCCTGCTGGGCCTCCTCTTGATTGTGGCTGAATTCCTCCCTCCTTCCTTAGCCCTTCTCCTAAGCTACTGGTCTCCCTGGGTTATAGTAACTGCTTCTTCCACTTGTTCCTTTAGACCTGGGACCTTCCTCCTGTGGCCTTTGTCTCAGGTACTTCATCCTTCCTTGCTCCCTACATTTCTATAAATAGTCCTTGATGAAATTCTCTTTAATCACACCTGTTGAGTGTGCAGTTCCTTTCCTCTAGGGATCTTGACAAATGCACAAACACATGTAAGATTGTGACACGTCAGTGAGAGCCCAGGTGCTGGTCCAGATGGTAAATCCTATCAGCATTAAGGGAGGATAGAAATCACTGTGGACTGGTGGTCAGGCAGGTGGACTTGAGCTGTGATTTGAAGAAGGGTGAGGTTGGGTAATAATTTAAGAGTAAGGCAGTGGATGGGGTGGGGTTTAAGGTGAGTAGCCTCAGTGAAGGCTCAGAGCTGTAACATACAATGACTATTCACCGTCACCAATCAGACAGGCTTGATGCAAGTAGAAGATGAACATTTGCTGTAGAGAGTAGAGGATGGGGTTGGCAGGGCTGGGTGGGGTTGAATGATGAAATGTCTTGAACCATGGGAAGCATGATGGGAAACCAATGGAATATTATTATTATTATAATTACTCTTTTCCAATCGTATAGCTTTTATAGTCGTAATAATTATGATGCAAGTATATAACATTTATATGGTATTTTTTTTAATTTTCAGAGCATCTTCATGATGCTTAATACAGATAGTTGCCTTAACCATTACCCTCAACTCTTTTTCCATGCCAAATAAACAAAAACAAAAGCAAAACCAATTCTGAAGATTTAGCTGAGGAAAAAAGAGATCTAAATGTGAGATTAGTTAACCTGTTTTCTTCTCATGTAAAATACTGCAATCAATTGGAATAATTTACTTGAGCAAAAAGGAATGATAGCCTTGCAGTTTTTTTAAACATCAAAAGCTAAAGAAATTTTTTTAATTGCATGAGAAAAAAAAAAAAAGAAACATTTCTTTCAGGGCATAAGAGGATGAAGGAACAGAAGCAATAATTGTAGTTTGAAAACTGCTTATAATTCTTGCTGCAGCAGTGTTCAAGTGATAAATTGTTTACAGAAACAGAGACATAATTACAGTCCTTCAGGGGTCCCAGAACTCCCAATGCTGCTGAAGTCAGAGGGACAATGAAAGGCCTCTTCTTAGGATGATCCATCAGGAATAGCTTAGGCAGCAGTGAATTGCTTCTAAGTAACCTTTGTCTGGTTCTAAGATAAAGATACAAAGAAGCTGCAAAGCCTTTGCTCCCACATATTAGCAATACAGTGTGGCATGGAGGTTGGGGGGGCGGGATTTGGGGGGAGTGGAGATATGAATTTTGTAATTCAGTAGTTTGAGTTTTAATCTTGATTGTGCCACTTAATATGTGTGTGAACTTAGGTCACTTTCTTAACCCGAGTGTCAATTTATTTATTTGGGTAGTAGTGATTAACTACCTGATTTGGAAACTAAATGAAACAGCTTGATTGCATCTAACGTGTCTTGTGTAACGTGTCTTGTGTGAAGTTGAACCCAATTAATGCTCAGTTGGTATATGTGTTTGCTATGTGTGTGTGTGTTGAGAGTGGGGAGGGATTATGTAGACTATACCGAAAAGGTCATACAGAGTTTCTAAGACATGCATGGCATGGACCATGGGGTTTTTTATTGCTTTTAACTACCACGATTTTTCACGTGGTATAAACTCTCTGAAGCTATCTGTTTTAAGCCAGGTTTGTTGGTGGTTCTCTGCTCTTGGCCGTTTGGCCTGAAGAGGGCAGTGTAGGACAGTTTCCCTCCTGCTGTGAGTCAGCGCTGTGGAACTAAAATGGAGCCCTGAAGAAAACTAAACCAGAAAGCTCAAGTTTAACCAGAAAGACAAAAAGGTATTCTGTTGCAATTTTCATTAATCTCCTGATTACAATTTCAAACAAACCTGCTCTGTCCTTCATTGGAGAGAGATTTGGGAATCAGGAAGAGGTCTTCAAACCACAGTTTTCTATCCTGTGTTTAAATAATCTGGAAGAAAAATAAAATTGCAGTTAGTTTCTCTCTGGATAGCACTGAAATCGACAGTTGCATTAGTGATTCCGTTCATCTGATTTCGCTTCTTTCTGTCCTACTCCTCTTTCTCGCTTCCTCCCTCTCTCCCTTCCTCTCTTCTCCTCCCTTCCTGTCTTGTCTCTTGTCCTCATTCTTGAGTGTATTTTTTTGCCTCTTCTTGGCCAGGCTGTCGGAGTGAGCCCTGCAGAGGCCATGCTGGTATATTCCTGGGGAGTCAACTGCTGACGGGACCATTGCCTTCTGCAACTTTGCTTTGGATGCATGAAGGTGACATGTTTACTCTAGAAACTGGGAAATTTTGTGCTGCTTTCTCCTCTCTCTTTGATTCTTTGTTCCCAGTCAGAAAGCCACAATTATGGAAGAAGTTGTTTTCTTTTTGGCAACAAATTGCAAGTGAGAGATCAGGGTCAAGCTAGAAGCCAAACTGACCAAAGAAGTAATGAGAACAACATCCAGAACAAGGCCTGCATGATTCAGGTCCATCCACCTGGCAATGCTAGGAAAGGGACCTGGTCACCCAGCCAGGGTACCTAGTATCCTACCTCTTGTAACAGAGCAGGACCCTGTGGGGCCATCCACGGTCAGACCCCTCACTTATATCCTCTGGACCCCTTCCTTATATCTTCTACTGTAGCTCCTCTCTGAAGTACCCGGATAAGAGTATCTCCTATGTATTTCCTG
Organism: Camelus dromedarius; assembly: GCF_036321535.1. Lineage (NCBI taxonomy): Eukaryota > Metazoa > Chordata > Mammalia > Artiodactyla > Camelidae > Camelus > Camelus dromedarius. The sequence goes on along the minus strand of NC_087442.1, from coordinate 60,175,588 downwards.
AGTTTTTCAGATGATTAAAAACTACCACCGAAGGGAAGAAATTAACTACTTGATGGTGGTGAGCACCTGGCCCCCAGACCTCTGGCACCCAGGGGTTGATAGAGTTGACCACCCTATTATCTCACCATCAGCCAATCAGAGAATTGTGCATGAGCTGATCACGTACCCTGTGACCCCCTCCCTTACCTGGCCTTAAATATGCTTTGCTGAAACCCTCCAGGGAGTTCAAGGTTTCCTTGGGTGTGAGCCACCCTGTCCTCCTTGCTCGGCTCTGCAATAAACCTTTATCTGCTGCCAACTCTGACATTTCAGTTTGTTTGGCTTCATGGTGCGTTGGGCACACTAACTTGCCTTCGGTAACTATATTGCTGCAGTCTGACACCTCTACCAGTTAGGTCTTGAGGTGCTCCCTTTTAGAAAACCATAAAAGAATTGCTTCCCGAGACAGTCTAGTGGAATAGCTGGCCACCCAAGACTAACAGACAGAATCAGCCACCCCAGATTAGAATTCCCCTCTTCCAGTTACTCCCTCTGAGACATTTTTCCCCTTTGCAACTAAGGGTAGTAATTGCTTCATTGTAGAGTTGATGGGAAAGTAAATAAAATCTCTTGAACATCTCTGGTACAACGCCAGGCACATGGTTAACTTTTAAGAAATGGTGACTATTATTATAGCCCTACCCTACTTGTGTTTTACAGCTGAATTCTAGATTTCTATAAGTGACTTATAGACCCCACACATTCCAGAAAACTTAGGCACACACACACACACACACACACATTTAGCAAACAGAGGTGAGTAGAATGTAGAGATACATCTATTCAAAGACATGCCACCAGTATGTGTTGCAACCCACAGGAGGAAATACACTGGACACATCTAAATAAATAAAGATAGGCCCTCTTACAATGTGTTGATATTTGAGTTGGTTTTCCATTGTCTTTACATATTTTTTTCTGACAGACTAATTTAACATGTGCTCCCTCTATATGTATAGTTTGCCTTTCTTATTCAGATATGACATGTGCTTAAATTTCAGCTCTCTTGATTCAGCAAAAGTGTGGCATGTCACTTTTCCCACCTGTGGCAGGCAGTTCTAACCAATCAAGATACTCTCTCCTGCTGAACCCAGTCTCAGCCTCAGAATCCTCCTCAACATGGTGTCTAGACTGTCACTGCCAAGTGGTTGGAGTTGATAAGGCAAGGTGAAATTTTTTTGTCCTCTCTGGGTTCTATTCTCAAGGCTCTCACAGACTCATGGTCAAATTATGTAAATAAAAAGCTGAAAGAATTAGAAAGCAGGTGATAATTACTGGGACAAATTTTTGTTGTCGTTGTTTGTTATGTGTTTGTTTTTATTTTGGTGGGAGGAAGCATAGAATTTATTCAGCAAATATTTGCTAAGCTGGAACCCGTACCATGTCCTGGGGATTCAATGGTGAATAATAGTAATCAAAGTCCCAGACCTCATGAGGCACTTTAAGAAATACCAGTGCCCACATCTTTTAAAAGCCTTAATAAACTAATTAGGTTAAGTGCCTCACTCATCATATCATGTTGTAAATGTCTGTCTGCCTATCTGTCTCCCCAGCTGGGCTGTAGCATTTGTAAAGGAAGGAACTGTAATCCCTTCAGTTTTTCAAAACATTAAGGTAAAAATTACATACATCAAAATGCTAAACCTTTAAATATGTAATTGGATGAATTTTTATAAAGTATATATCTCTGTAATCAACACTCTAATCAAGATAAAGAACACATTTAGTACCCTAGAATGCTCCTTTCTGCCTCTTGCCAGTATATCCTCACCTCCCAAAGGCCACATTGTGCTATTTCTATTACCAGAGGTTAAAAGTGATTAACATTTAAATCAATCAACTTTGAGTTTTACTCAAACTCGTAATACTCCATGTTGTGGAGGCTGATTATCCTCCATTGTATGGGTGGGCCTCGTCCAAACAGTTGAAGGCCTTATGAGAAAAAACTGAGATCCCCAGAGGAAGAAGGAATTCTGCCCCCAGACTGCCTTCAGACTTGGGACTGAAACACTAACCCTTCTCTGGGTCTCCAGCCTGCCAGCTTGCCCTGTCCCTGGAATCACAAGAGCCAATTCCTTAAAATAAACCTTTCTTTCTCTGTATATATACACACATAACCTAGTGGTTCTGTGTCTCTGGAGAACCTTGACTAACACAACAGGCAAACTTGCTGTAAGCATTCTTGCTTAAGTCTTTTTATGGAGGTTTCCATTTTTCAGGGGCAAATATCTAGGCATGGAAATGAAAGCTCAGTCTGTGGGCATATATTTAACTTTATAAGAAGGTACCAAACAGTTTTCCAAAGTAATGGACATTTTTTCACTCCTATCAGCAATATATGAGAGTTCTGGTTGATGCACATTCTTGTCAACACTTGGTGATGTCAGCCTTTTAAATTTTAGCTGATTTTGATGGGTGTGCAGTGATATGTTTTTTTAGTTTTAATTCACATTTCTGAGAGCTAATCATGTTAAACAGCCTTTTTGTGTGCTTATTGGCTATTTGTTTCTCTTCTTTGGTGGGCTGGCTGTTTAATATTTTGCAATTTGTTCCCTTTGAATCTCAACTCTTAGAATTTAGGAGGAGTTACGTGACTATTGAATGAGTGAATAGGAGAATGTTACATCATCTATCATTGGTGATTATTCTGAAATGATTATTAAATCTTTGTCTAGTTACTTACAATGCTTCTAAAGTGCTACAATAATCCCTAACACATAGCAGTCAACATTTGTTACCTATTAACAGCACCCCTATTTTATACGAGAGAAAATGAGGATCAGAAAATTTATGTGACTTGACCAAGGTCACCTAATTACTATCAAAATCTCTGCTCAACTCTGGGCTTCACAAATTCTGTATTTCATATATTGTATTACTTGATTTATTCTTTTAACTATTATTTATGACAAGTCTAATATGGCAAATATGATGGAACTAATCATTTTACATGTTTTAACTCATTTAATTCTCACTACAACCCTGTGAGGAAAGCACTGCTATGTTTATTTTACAGACAATTAAACTGCAGTACAGAGAGGTTATGCAGTTTCCCAAGATCACACAGCTAATTAAGAGGTATAGGCAGGATTCAAGCTCAATCAGTTCCATCCAGGTGTCTATGTGTTTTATTTTGTTTGCCTTTTAAACCACTATGCTATACTGTTTCTTAGGACAAGAATACTTTTGAACATGTTTAATTTGAAGGGCTAATAAAAGAGCAGGATGGAGAAGTCCAGCAGAGCTATGACACTTAGGAAAGAGTTATTGGGGGCGGAGGGGGAAAGGAGTGTGTAGTAAGACTGTGCATTCACTGGACTACAATGCAAGGCCCTACTAGGAAAGGTGTGTTAGGAGTGGTTAGAGAAAGTAATAGACATATTCCAAGATGAATAAATTGCAACAGTTCCATTTCAGAAAGTTCTATGGTAGCCCCCATTTTTTATGGACCTACCTTGTCTATAAGAATAGATCTGTATTGATGAAATTTCATTATCTGCAATAGTTTGTCCCTAAGTTACTCCACAATATTTGGCTGCAGTTTGCTATTAAGAGTCCAAGACAAGTGAACCTAGATTGCCTGCCCATGGGCCCGAGGAGCTGAAGGTCATTCTGATAACCCCTTTTCTGTTTGCTGGAACCTCCAGAAACTCCCTTAGGTCAGGCTGACTAATCCCTCCTCTGCTCAGATTTCACTCTTCTGAAAAGGCCGTGTGAGGAGCAGGGAGTGAGTCAGTCCCTTCATACTGGCAGTACCAGGTCTGGAGCTGATCTGTGTTATCTTAGCTCCCACAGGATGAGTAATCATGCCGAGCCAGAAGCTCCAACCCTGGAAAACAGGTGCAAGCATCCAAAGGAGGACTTTGTGCCCATAATAGGAGGTGAGCTGAAACTCAGTCTATATTTACTCCTTTCAACAGAATGTTTTTTGGACCATGGTCTGCAGGAACAGTTCAGGTTCCCAAAAAATTGATCTCTGCACCTATCATATGGGCATCCCAGAAACACCAGCTATGGTGCCCAGCCTGGAGCCAGGGGCCAGCCTGGCTCGTGAGGACGCGCACAGCGGGTCCAGAGACATCCTCTTGACACTCCAGAGAGGCAGTAGTTGACAAGGATTGACTAAGTCAGACCCTGCCTACTGGGCTGCACACACAGACATGTCTTTGAAGCCCTGTATACACTCAGCAGGGAATACACTGTTCTGTCTGGGAGGTTGCCAGAAACTTATGAGAGAGTCAGATCAATGCCAAGAATAGAACCAAGGCCTCACTGCCCCCTCAGAAGGGGACATTGTGTGGTGCTGGGTTGCCACCATCCCTCCTTGCTCCTAGCCTTCCAAACCATGCCTATAAACTGTTTCCCTGCACCTCTCAACCCCTTGGTTAGTCTTTAAATGATTACTAGGGACCATTGTTTATCTTTGGACAGCTATAATCACACTGTCCAAAGCCAAATGTAAATATGTTCCTTCTACTTTCATCTGTTTTGCATCTCAGAGCCTTAGGCCATGAACCCTGGAGGCAACACCCAAGGAGAATAACTGCCAGCCTTGCCTGTTTCATGCAGGTATAGGCAAAGCGTGGGCTGCTGCCCTCCCAAGTTAGCCCTCTGTTGTAGCTTAGGTAAGGAACACAGAGATTACTTGAAATTCAACCAGTGCAGGCAAAGTGGTGAGAAAATGTTTACCCCCTCTCAGAAGTACTCTTCCCCGGAGTGTTCCTAAATCCTGTGTCTCCATGCTCAGCTCTATAAACAAATATTTAAAAATATTTCGTTCTCTATAATAATACCTGTAAGAGTCAAATATCAAAATTTAAATAAATTTTAAGTGAGTTTTTCATATGTTCCCTATATTTGTATAGGATATAGCTTCTCATTTGAAAACTGCATCTAAGTTTCTAAGGTTCAACTGCTTTTTTTGGTTTATAGAATTAAGGTTAACCAAGCATGTTTATATGATGTCAACTACCTGAAATATAGGCATGCACCCAATTCATCCATCTATCTATCCATCTAACCATTCACTTATCCACCCATCCAATACTTTTTGAGTTTAAAGTCCCTGTAAGTAACTCACCAGCTTCTATAGCACTGAAGTTGAGAACCAACAGTAATTAAGAAATGATAAACATCACACAGATCCTTACTGGTTATTAAGCAACTGAAAATAGAAATGCTCAGGGGAGAGAGATCTGTGTGAAAGTTAAAGATTCTGCCATGGAGTGATTTCACCAACCATATGCAACTGCAAAATATAGAAAGCCAAGCCCAGGCAGGACAGGCTCATTCTGTGCTAGGACCTGCTAATTGGTTTCACATATATGTGGATGGAACCCTCATGGGGTTAGATTCCAATATGGGGAGAGAGATGAGATAATTCACTGAGATATGTCTGAGTCAGACTGAAGGAGCTGTCGTGACAGTGGGCTGTGGCTGTAATCAGTGTTGGTGTGAGGATGACTCTTTATTTAGGGAGATATTGATGGTCAAAAAGAACTGGGTTTGCATAACATTTCTCCACTTCCTAAGCATGACCTTGGGTTATTCATTCACATTATTTATTTATTCAGTAAGTGTTTATTGAGTCCTGTTATGTGCCAAGTATGGTGTGGGGTGATGGAAATTCTCTTGCCCTCACAGCATAACGTTGATTATTTTTTTGAGCTTCACTTTCCTAAGGCATAACAATACCTGCCATTCAGAATTGTGTGGTATTTATACACATTGTATGAGTGATAACATACTGAGTGGGACTTTTCTTATTGTCTCAGAACTGGCAACTTGTCTCCAAAGTTGAGGACAAACAGATGATAATTAGAGGACAAATAGATGATTGAGATTTTTAAAAAAATTTATTTATTTATTTTAATTGAAGTATAGTCAGTTTATGATGTTGTATCAGTTTCTGGTGTACAGCATAATGTTTCAGTCATATATATACATATGTATATTCATTTTCATTATGGGTTACTGTAAGATATTGAATATAGTTCCTTGTGCTATACAGAAGAAACTAGTTGTTTATCTATTTTGTATATAGTAGTTAATATCTGGAAATCTCAAATTCCCAATTTATCCCCTCCCACCCCCTTTCCCCAGTAAGATTGTTTACTATGTCTGCAAATCTGTTTCTGTTTTGTAGGTGAGTTCATAGTGACCTTTTTTTTTAGATTCCACATATTAGTAGTACCATATGGTATTTTTCTTTCTCTTTCTTACTTACCTTAGAATGACGATCTCTAGTTCCATCCATGTTGCTGCAAATGGTGTTATTTTATTATGTTTTTATGGCTGAGTATTATTCCATTCTAATAAATGTACCACAACTTCTTTATCTAGTCATCTGTTGATGGACATACTTAGGTTGCCTCCATGTCTTGGCTATTGTAAATAGTGCTGCTATTAACATTGGGGTGCATGTTATCTTTTCGAATTAGAGTTCCCTCTGGATATATGCCCAGGAGTGGGATTGCTGGATCATAAGGTAAGTCTATTTTTAGTTTTTTTAAGGAATCTCCATACTGTTTTCCATAATGGCTGCACCATAATTGGGATTTATTAAGAGGCAAATTCATTCTGCTGCCCCATTTATCACTCAGAAGATGTGGGAGGTTGGAGAGGGGGTGAAGCATCAAGGGACGCCTCCTCTCCTTGCACACATCCATGCCTCAGGGCTGTCCCCATGTCTTGGGAAGGAGATGGACATTTAAACTGGATGAAGAATGGAAGTGGAAGGTACTGGAGTGTATCTTTACAACCTGAAAAGGTCAGAAAACTGGCATCTGCTGGTGATGCCATAAAGTCATGGGAAGGGGAGATTCGATCAAGCATGTTTTAAAGCAGTGATTGAAGAAAAATAAAACTCTATGGAGTGAACCCTGCTGAGTTCACAGTGTTCAGTAAACTGCTGACAAATGTGAAGTGCTTAGCAAACAGTCAGTGCTTCACAAATGGAAGAAATCATTACTCCCAGTCACTGAAAGAGAATAAATATTCAGAAAATGTCTGCATGTTTCAATACCAAAGAGCAAATAAGATGCTTAGTTTGTATTTTTGGTTTAGGAGAAAGCTTCCTGTGTTCATTATGTCTTCAAGTTTCTGTTTTCCTCGTGAAGGGCTTCCCAGAATATTTTCAGGGCTGTTTTACCACATTCCTTTAGCTGTTTTAAGCATTTGCCCTCTTTGTTATTCTGTAGACCCCCTTGGGGAATTAGAAGATTATAAAGGTCATCTATTCTTACCTCTAATTTAGTTGAAGATAAAATACTACTTAATTATTGGAAAAATACTTCAAGATCTTAAAAAAAAGTACCTTGTGTAAGTGTGCAAACAAAGCAGTTTCTGCAGACTTGCTGCACAAAGAGAAGACAGAGCCCGAACGTAGTGAAGCAGAAGAGGACCCTGGGCTTGTCACAGAGGAGCCAGACAACTCCCAGCAATGTGGTAGCTCATGTGCTCTTCAGCCTCTCTTCTTACCATCCACTTCCTCGACTGTAACATGGGGGTTTTGACAAGGACCACACTAGTAATTGTGACAACTAAGATGAGACGATTATGTGAAGTATTGTAACACAGTGATAGGTACACAGATGATGCTCAAGAAATATTTTTTTCCCATTTCCCAGGTTGCAGGGAAGAAGAAAAAATCAGTTGATCAGAGAAGAGAAAGACACTGAGGAGGGAAGTATAAGAAAAAATACACTGAACATTCATTTGCATTTTCAGCCAACTAAAGCTTCTGGTCATTTATATTGCATTATTAATAAGAGCTCCAGAAAGTCATGATGACACTATTGGAGCTGAATGACATATTGGTATTTTTGTATTTATTTAATAGTGTATTGATATCCTGGTATTAGTACCTGTCGTTTATTTTAAAAAAGTGTTCATAATTCAGAAAAATTTGAAACATCATTGAAACTCACTATTTGGTACATTTCACCTATGAAATGTATAAAACATATTCTATGACATTTAATGAAGATTAAATTTCAAAAATATCAATGTTAAACACATTATCATTCTAATTTGAATTAATAGCGAGAGAAAGGCAATAAAAAATAGTTATATAAAATAAGCACAACATAAAGTGAAGAAAATAAATCCTGAAATTTGAAAATGAATGAAATTCTTTGATTTTTTTGGAGGTCTGATCTTAAGAACCATATGTTATCAATGGTGTCATCTTTGATAGTGAACCTAGTTTGGGGGCAAATTTTTCCAGCTGTTAGAAAAGCATTTTCATATTTTATACTAGTTGTAGGAATAGTGAAGAGATAAATATAAACTAAATTCAAATATTTTCTCTGTATCTTTTGTCTACAAATAACCTTATCTCTGTGATAACATAATCTTTGAGAAATTTTTATTTTTATTAAAGATTTTAATATTTTTACGGACAGTGCGCGGTAGTTTTTGTTACTAAGGCCCAGCAGTCAGTTTGGAAGATGCCTGGTTCTTAGTTTATGCTATGAAACAGCCTTTGTTCAAACAAACAAAACAAATCAATCAGACAGATAAGGAGTTTCCACCACTGAACACTGATTGTTTTTGCTATCAACCTGACAGCATTCGAAGTGCAGGTATCTTGAGGATAAGACTAAATCTTTGTTCTTTATAATTCTCTTTTAGGGAAGCTCCCCTCCTTTATATATTCAGGTTAATGCTAAAAAGAAAAACAAATACTTCTTTCAAGAAGTAGAGCTAGAGAGAATTTGATCTGGGAAAATCTGTGTTAAGAGTTCCAGTCTTTTTCACTCACTAGCCTTGAGAAATCATAAAGTCTTCCTTTCAATGCTGGGTTTAACTCTCTGGTTATTTCCCAGGACATTAATAATTTAGATTTCAGGCTTTTAAAATACTGAAATAATAGTATCACACCAACAAAAAGATTGGTTCTTTGGTGCTTAACAATCAGTAGCATGATATACTGGAGTTCTAGAATGTTGCAATTCAACACTGCAATCACTAATTTAAACCATCTTTCTCAGAACATTTTCCTCCATTAAGCTACTGTAGGGTCTAAATTCCATTTGTAGAGTAAAGTCCACATTGACTTAAGCAGCTGTTTACAGGATATCCTTAACTATATGAATACACCCAAGGTGTCCTCTCTTTAGTCATTAATCACTTGCTGTAAATTGTTTAACAGCCAAGTAGTCAAGAAAGGGACCTGGACCAGGTTGTTTTTCTGAGGCTGAGCAGTGGACAGAGAACTGCATGCAAGGAGGAAGATAATTAGGATTGTAGTGTAGGACCCAGAGAGGGAGGTGCAGCAGATTGGCCCTGGAAAGCCTGGGGCTGCCTCAGGAAGACAAAATGGGCTTGGAAGAAATGCTGATGGAGAAAGGAAAAGGCCAGAAAGTGGACAGACACCTCCTCTCCACCACCATGTTTACATGGGACACACTCAGTTGTTGCAGAATCCTTGCATTGAGTGTGACTAAGAAAAAATGTTCTCTTAAAAAAGCAATAGTCCATACTCTTAACAGCTTAATAGAGGGAGAAAATTATACCTAATATTCTTATTGACCCTCTGGAGTTGGTCTTCAACAGGTGCCCTCCTGCCTGGTGTCATTCAAGCCAACAGAACAAGACCCAGTTTGGCTCAGGAGCAAAGGAAAGCTTTACTCTTTGATCAAGGAGTGCGAACGTGTGCTGTAGAGTCCCCTGCTCTTGCAGCAGGCCGTGGGCGGGCCTGCCCTGCGTGGATCTCACCAACCCGGAGGGGGCCGAGTTCCCGCAGGCAGTGTCAGGAGCAGCGTCCCTGAACATGGCCCGCTGCTGCCGTCTTGAATTACCTGTGTGAGTGGCGCTTTTTCACATGGCCTGGAGCTGAGGTGTCGGCATTCCTCACGAGGAAATTTGATCTGAAGCACCAGGTGAGGGGCCTTTGCAGCAGCCCACTATGAGCAAGTTTAACTAGACGGAGCGCAAAAGAGGAAGTTAGATCTTATCACCTAAATTCCATCTTATTATTATTTTCTGGGGATCCCAGTGAGTTTTGCTGGTGACAGTATACACAAAAGAAATAAAGAAAAGCACAAATTAATATAATTATAGAAAACGGGAAAAAATCAAGATTAAATGAAGTTGAATAACAAGTAATAAACTGATTAGTGAAGTATGGGTTTCTCTGGAGGGGATATTTTGAGCCAGATTTTGAGAAGTTGGATCTGATTGGTAAAAAGAAAATGTCTTTCTATATGAAGGGAATGCTGTATGCAAAGGTGTTATCTTAACCTGGGTTCCTGAGAAAAGAGTCTGAGGTTAATCTTATGAGCACACGTTTTCTTGTGGAGTACATTCCTGGAGAAGCAACAGTAAGGAAAAAAGGAAGGAAGGCTAGAAACAAATAAAAAATCATGTTATGGAGATTCGGCTATAGGAAATTCAAATGGTTGCAGAACATCTCCAGAGAGACCTCCTGAATTCACAGCATCTCAGAACAGTCCTCTGGTGGAAAGAATGGTGAACAGTCTGTCTCCTGACTTCTTTCTGTCTCCTATTTCTCATCTCTGGTTTGCCTGAGCGTTAACTTTCCCATCTTTCCTCCAGGCAACTGGTGAGATCGGACTTCGTCACTGGAGCTGCTGCGGTTCCTGCCGTGGTGGAAGTGATGGAAGCCATGTCAAAGCCTAGCCTTTTCTGCCCAGGATTTCCAGTGGAAGCTGAGATAACCAGTGTCAAATGATGAGTCCTCAAGGTTTTATAATCGTTGGAACGGCATGAGCCAGTCAACCCCTGCTGGCCTGCTCTTAGTCAGGAATCAGGGCAAGCAGTGCTTGGGTCGGGACAGGTGAGGCCATGTGGGTCTGAGGAGGCTTGTGAGACAGGTGTGTTACATAGATGAAAACGGATGGTGAAAAACTAAGCCTGTCCAGAAGGAATAGGACCCAGACAAATGTGTGAATTAGTGTGTCATTTGGGTGACATTCCATGAAGGACCATAAGGTGATTTGAGCAAGTTTGAAACTTTTTCCTATTCTGTTGTCCTTATTGTGGCTGATACTATGGTTTTACTATTCAATCATCTTTCCAAACTCTTTCCTAAATTGTAGAGGCTGGAGAGCTAAAAGTAAGACTTTTCAGACTCCAATGCATCTAGAGTTCTAGATGTGTTTCAGGTTGTGCCAAAGAGATGTACTCGTGACGAACTTAAATCCAGAACAGAGGAAAGTGGGGAGAGAGGCACAAGATGAAACTGTAGCCCTGTCTGGGTGCGTAGTCAGCAGCCATGATAAGACTTCGTAAGGCTTCCAGGCAAGCCCAGTTGCCTGGTGTGGTTTTGGAAGTTTCTCCTAGATGCTCAACCTAAAGACTGTTTATTTCTTAATTAATTTGTAAGCCTTTTAATGCGCCATTAAAAAAAAAACCCTTTTGCTTAAACCAGCTAGAGGGGAATCTAGTCTGAAGAAATGACCATTGATATACTTACAATATTTCTTAAAGGTTTTCCAGAGAAATCTTAAGGGAGAAAGAGAGAAAAGATAGATATAGAGAGAGGCAGAGAGAGAGAGACATTAGGGCCAGGGTGGGTAGAGGGGAGATCTTCCTCTTCTTACAGAGCCATTAGTTCCCGTCATGAAGGCCCCACCCTCATGACCTAATCTAACCCTAATTTCCTCCCAAAAGTCCCATCTCCAAACATCATCACATCGGTGGTTAGAACATCACCATATGTATTTGGGGGGGACACAAATATTCAGTCATAGCACAGACAGAAAACCAGGGAGATTAATTAATTCTGGCTTTTAGATGTTATGCATTTCAGGGTCCATAGTTGTTAAATGTGAGTATTGCTTTCAGCACATATTAATGTAGATACTACCCATGAAAAAACGCAGAACCTAGAATGTACCTAAACACATGTGACTTCTCAGTCATCATCAAACATTAAGAGAACCTTAACAAAATGTGTGCCATGTTAGGGAATTTTGTTGCTCAAAGATAAGGAAAGATGCAGTGTTTGTACCATTGTTATGAAAGGAAGGCTTCCTGTCTCCCCTTCACACTCTTGGAGGGTAAATGTTAGGTCACTGCCTCAGCCTGCATGCTCTGCATGACCTTTGATGCCTTTCTAATAGACCTTGATCCATTTTTGTGTCTTACTGTGATCTCCTCTCCCCAACCTTGGTCCTGCCTAGCAGGTGACTATAAGGTCATTTTCAAGCAGCTGCACACAATTGACTTGTCCCTAATTTCATACTTTATCTGGAAGGTGTGCTAAAGGTAGTAGACCCAGAAGCATTAAGTAATTGGTTTACTTCTAGAGGGCTTCTGGCTAAAATCTTAAAGCCAGACCTATCAAAGTGCTCACAGAACAAAGGGGCTTTCTAAGTCCATTAGAAGGATTCTCTATTCTCAGAAGGCATTTGGGGTTATAATAAAAATGTCTTTTTCCCAATAATATTAAGAGGAAAAATCACTTGTGACTAGTACTTGATTGAGACTGAAGTATGTGAAAGAGGCAAATGTGATGTTTGTAATAATTAATGGTTCAAAATGGACTTTATTAACATTCTGGGGAATGTTTTTCTCACAAAAGCATTCTCATCAAAAGCAAGAATGATTATTTGCAAAAATCTCAACCAAAAGTAAACTTCATATTAATCATGCTGAAATAATTTAAAAGATACGAATTGTTTTCTAGATCCTTGCTATTCAAAATATGGCCCCTGGACCAGGAGCATTAGCATCATCTGGGAAATTGTCGTAAATCTGGTCTCAGGCCCTACCCAGACCTACTGAATTAGGCTCTACATTTTAACAATATTTCCATGTGGTTTGTAAGCACATTAGAATTTTCAAAGCCCCATTCTTGATATTGTAATATTGTTCATAAGCCCACTTGTTGAAATGAATCCATTCAGCATTTAAATATGTTATGGCAAATGTCTATTAAGGATCAGCAAATAGTTATTTGTGTCCCTATCAATGCTATTGTTATGTGGATTATTAATTTAGTTGATTTTTGTTGTTACAAGGAATTTTGCTTTTATCCAATGGGATTTCTTGAGCTTCTGAAAGTGAGAAATAGTCCCTTTTTTTTTCTTATCTGTTCATGTAGCTAATTGTAATCATCATTTTTTTTTGTTGTTGTTGTTCCTTCAACCTCCAACGATGTGTTATCATTTAAGGATTCTCAAAAGTCTTCTGACATACCCTTCAGGTTGTTTTGGCCAATCCAATGGCATTTTCTCCATTCTCCCTTGCTTACAGAACTATAGTTTAGTTCAGTGTCATGATGTTTTCAGCCCAAGTCTAAGCAAATCATGATGATCTTATGTCCCTTTATCACATACTGAATTTCCCATCCTCGTTTGTAACTAAGGGTGACTGAGATCTGACCAACAAGGGATAAGCTGGAGGCTTATGAGAAAGTCTTTATTCCCTAATAAAAACAACAGAGATGAAAAGGTAGCTTACCAGTCCCTGTGATTCCTTCTTTTAATCTAACGGACAGGATGTCTGGTGCTGTGAGAGTCATCTTGAAACCATGAAGTGAGGAAAATAAGAACAGAAAGTCAACTTGCCGGGAATGGTAGAGAGAGTAGAACAATGACAAGATTGGATCAACACTCACGTCCTGAACTCTATTTCTAGGGTGTGGGTTATGGAAAAGCAAAACAAAGCAAAAACCACCTCTGCCTCCAAACCCTATCTATTTAAGATTTTGTTAGTCGGCTTTGTTATTTGCCATTGAAAGGATACCTAACTGGTACAAATAAGGACTTACTATTGTCAGGGAATTACTCTGGAAGTGCAAACGATTTTGGAATATATGGCTTGTGGCACTATGTAGTCAGGCAGCACAGAGGATTAGAAGACCTGGATTCTGTATTGGCCTCTACACCTCTTAGCTGTGAGAAATTGCAGCCTTGCTTTACAGAAACTTTGGCTCCTTTATTTATAAGGGAAATGTCAACTCCCAGTGCTTTCTTTTCTGGCAAAGAAGACAAAAAAAAAAAAAAAAACCCACAAAAAACAAAAAACAAAAAAATGAAAAAGGGAAAATGGATTAAGTTCTGGAGATTTTTCTTTAAGTAAGTATATAAGGTTTTATAAAACTTTCCAGAGAGTCAGATGTTTTCCTTGTTATGGGTTGTTTCTGATAAATTAGGTTTAATTACAGCATCTTCCCAGTAGCATATTTGGAATGAATATAGTGATTTTCTTTCTCTTTGGGGGATGAAAGAGAAAACGAAAGCTTTGAAAAGATTTTCTTTTAAAGCAGCAGTCTTCTTTTCCAAGGTAAACAAAATCTTACGGTGAATCAAGACCAATTTCCTCACATCATATTTTAACTAAAGGATAAAAAAAAAATCACATCTAGGTCTGTGAGGAAAATAGGAACATTATAAGAGAAGTATCAAATAGGCATTCCAAGTATTTTATGTTTGCTAGATTTTAGGTAAAATTTGCTGCCAACTTTTCAAACTGTATATATATTCACATATATATGAGTATTTCCATATGTATCCATCTGTACCTGTGTTACACTAATTATAAGTTTGTATTTATGTCTCTAACTCTAATCCTAATTTTCTTCCCTTGCTTATCTGTATCTCCTCCCTCCAGCAGTGAGAAATCTGGCTCCCACCGTCTGTCATCCATTTACTCAGTTGCTTAATTCCGTAATATGTGTATAGTGGTTTCAGAGTGGAAACCTTTATCAACTAGAGTGTAGTTCTTACGTACCATTTCTTTCGCCATTAGTCTTACAGACGCTCTTTATTTCCAAAGTCACTTAGGTCAGGCCTTTTCCCCGACCCTCTTCAGTGAGATGGTTTCAATACATTAGTAATACAATTAATTCCGCTGTCATACTCTGCATTCCATCCTGGGATTCCCCTGACCTTCTAAATTTTTAAAATTTGCATACTTGAGATTCACACTTTGTGCTGTAAAGTTCTGTGGTCTTTGAGAAATGCATCGTGTCACAGGTCTGCCATTACAGTACCATACAAAGTAGTTTCACTGCCCTAAAATATCCTGTGCCTCACTTACTCATCTCTCCCTGCCCTCAACCCCCAAAATCTCTGGCCATCACTGATCTGTTTAATGTTTCTAAAGTTTCACCTTTTCCAGATGTCATATAAATAGAATAAAATAGTATGCTGACTTTACAAACTGACGTATTTCTCTTAGTGATACGCATTTGAGTCATCCATGTCTTTTCATTCATGTCTTAAGAGCTCATTTCTTTTTATTGCTGAGTAGTATTTCATCTTATGAATGCATCGCAGTTTGTTTATCTGTTCATCTACTGAAGAACATTTTGGCTGCTTCCAGTTTTTGGCAACCATCAGTAAAGCTGCTGTAAACATTCACAAGCAGGTTTGTGTGTAAACATAGATTCTAAATCAATTGATTTAATACCTAGAAGCATGATTGCCGCACCAGCTGGACCATATGGAAAGATTAAGTTTATCTTTGTAAGAAATTGCCATCTGTCTTCCCAAGTGGCTGTACCATGAGAGTTCCTGTTGCTCCACATCGTGGCCAGCATGTAGTATTGTCAGTGTTCTGGATTTTAGCCACTCCAATGGGTATATAGTGGTATCTTGTTGTTTTAAACTACATTTCCCTAATGACAAATCATGTCAAGCACTTTTTCATACACTTGTTTACCATTTGTGTATCTTCTTTGGTGAAGTGTCTATTCAGATCTTTTGCCCATTTTGAATGTGTTGTTTTTTTTTTCTAATTTTTGAGTTTTAAGGGTATTTTGAATACAAGTCCTTTAACAAATGTGTGTTTGGCAAACATATTCGCCCAGTCTGTGACTTGTCTTTTCATTCTTTTATCAATGTCTTGCATAGAGCTGAAGTTTTAATTCTAACAAAGTCCCACTTTTCAATTTTTTTCCGTCATGGATTATACTTTTGGTATATTTAAAAACTCATCATCAAACTGAGGCCACATAGATTTTCTTCTGTTTTCCTTTAGATGGTTTATAGTTTTGTGTTTTACATTTAGTTCTATGATCTACTTTGAATTAATTTTTGTGTAAGATGTAAAATCTGTCTTAGTTATTTTTTTCTTTTTTTGCATATCAATGTCTAATTATTCCAGCATGACTTGTTGAAAGAACTATTCTTTCTCCATGAAATTGCTTTCGCACATTTGTCAAAAATCAGTTAACTGTATTTGTTTGGTACTGTTTTGGGGGGCTCTCTCTTCTGATCCTTTGATACATTTGCTTTTACCAATGCTACACTATCTTATTTACTGTAGATTTAGAGTCTTTAGAGTTTTTAAATCAAGTAGTATAAGTCCCTCAACTTTGTTCTCTTTTAATCAATTAATATGATAGCACAATCTTTCTTTAGCTTATTGGTACGGGGGACTACATCGATTGATTTTCAATTGTTACATCAACTTCACATAGCTGGAGTGTATCTCACTTGGCTATGATACATAGTTCTTTTTATACAGGAATCCAATTTGGTAATATTTTTTTGGTGATCTTTGCATTTATGTTCATGAGAGTTATTAACCTGTTTTCTTTTTTAAAATGACTTGATCTGGTTTTGGTTTTTGGGAAATGAATTAGAAAATATTCCCTTCTATCTGCTGGAAGAGGTTTTTTAACAACAGATATTATTTCCTCCTTAAACGTTTGGTGAAATGCACTAGTAAAGTCATCTACACTTGGTGCCTTCTTTTTTGGAAGGTTATTAATTAGCAATTCAATTTCTTTAATGGATATAGGGATGGTTATCTAGTCCTCCTTGTCTGAGTTTGGTAATTTGTGTCTTTCAAGGAATTACTCAATTTCATCTAAGTTAATCAAATTTGAGGGCATATGTTGACCCCTTCCTGTTTTTTATTTAAGAAACATTTGGACTTCTGCGACACTATACCAGAGTAGGGGAAGATGGAAAAATTGAAGTTTTTGAGGTAG
The DNA here is from genome assembly GCF_036321535.1 of Camelus dromedarius. Taxonomy (NCBI): domain Eukaryota; kingdom Metazoa; phylum Chordata; class Mammalia; order Artiodactyla; family Camelidae; genus Camelus; species Camelus dromedarius. Next base: position 60,158,637 of record NC_087442.1, on the reverse strand, counting down.
AAATAGCCAAATCCTTGACCAGATACAATAGAGGTGTCAATTCCTTGAGTGACCCAGGTGTTGGTACACAGGAAATTGACATGAGATCACTAGCAAAGATCTCCGGTTCAAGTTTTGCACAACAGGCACAGATCTCTTCTGTCCCCTCTCTCTCCTTTACAGTCATCAGTCAGGTGTGGGAAGGAGATAAAATAGCTATTATCTGTGTAATCTAAAGGCCGAAGGGCTGTAGTTGACTGTTTTGGACTGTGAAAGACTCCTAAATCATTGTGCAACCCTTAAGGGAGAGGAACTCATAATGTTTTGGGTTAGGGGTTTGACATGGTATAGAGACTCAGAGAAAGTTAAATTTGACCTGGAAAAATAGAAGAATGTTATATTTCTTGAATTCTTTATGCTGTTAAGTTTGTATATACTATACATTGATCAAGGTATAATTCTATTTTTATTTGTGTTATTTTAAACTTAATCTGTCTTCACCCAATAGACTCTAAGACCTATAGACACCACGCCTGTTTTGATACTGTTCTACCCCTAGAACTTAGTTTTGTGTCTGGCACAAGACAGACATTTAACAAATGTTAATTAAATTTATTTGTAAATAATGAGTGGTGACTTCAATGTCCAGTGGACTTTGTTTCAATGGCTTGTTCACAAAGACTCCAAACTTTATTGTCTCTTTTTGTTTTCACCTTACCTACTGGACCAATCCACAGCCATAATGTAACCCTCCATGGTTTCTCTGCCTGCATGTAGACGGGGATCAGAAAACTGCAGACCGGTCAGAAAGAAAGGTTTTTACATTTCTAAAGAGTTGTTAAAAAGCCAAGAAAAATATCTGAAAGAGACCATATGTGGTTCACAACGCCTAAAATGTTTGCTATCTGGACCTTGAAAGGGGAAAAAAAAGTTTGCTGACTCCTCATCCGGATACTGAGTACATTATGGGAAAAACCAAACAACTGAGCAGGTTAGACTCTCCCCACTGAACCTACGATACGTTCTTTTACAGCTTATCCTCCTACTCTCTGCCATTATTTCAAAGCTGTTTTCTGTCCTCTAACCTCTGATTACTTCACCTTTCCCCTTCTCTACAACCAAAACCATGATCTATCTACAACTCACATGGTTTCCTCTTGTAATAGAGGACGTGTTTCTCTCCCTGGCCGGTAAAAATCTGACTCATCCTTTCCTGCCACAGTGGACATATGCTTTTGGTTTGCTACAGTCCTCTCCTTCAGGGAAACATCACTACCCATTTCAGTTATCCTTCTCAGAGTATGTAGTTCAACTTGGTCCAGTTATCACCACAGCCCACACGTGGGGAGGCACGTGACGCAGCCTTGGATGTTACAGTATTTCACCCCCATGTTTACATTCGTTGATTCCAAAAAAAGGCAAAGCTGGGCCTGGAGACATTCCAAGAGTTGGCTTGGAATAAGACCCTTACGTGGAGTTCGTTTCAGAAAAACTGTTACCTACCTCCCACATCAGTCCTTAGGAAAAGTCCTCCCACCCAGTGTCGTTTGAGCCAATAGACGGAGACCAAGTTCAGTTCAGAAACAAAATAAGCTTTATTCTTCGATGAAAGAATGGAGAGGTGCGAGCTGGACCGCTGGAGCACAGGCTTCACCCCTGAGCGCGCAGGCGGTCGGTGGGCTGCTTTGTAGGGAAATCCCCCCAGTGGGGGCGGGGCAGGCCTGGCGGGGCGGGCGCAGCCCAGCTGCTCCGGCGCCCATGGCCGCACGAGCCCAGCGTCTCTGCACACGGTCCGCCGCCATCTTGAGTGCAGCGTCGGACGCCGCTTCTGCTCCGGGCCTGCTGAGCTGAGGTGAAAAGTGTAGCCATTTCGCACTAGGAACTCTGGTCTGAAGTGACCAGTGTGAGGCCTCTGTACCCGGCACCCTATGAGCAAGGAAGACTGGACTAAGCGCAAAGGGAAAAAAAAGGTCAGACTTCATTTTATTACGCAGGTTCTGTTTTTATTTGCCGCTGACAAAACTTGACTCTTACCTCCCCGAGAAACACTTATTTACCTTCCTAAGGATAAGAACCAAGGATGCTTCCTTTTCTTTCCCAAAGGAGAGTTTGTGCACATTAGGGAGCAAAGTTTTTTCCCGCTATCTCACAAAGGGAGGCGGGGGGGTGGGGGTGGGGTCGGGGGAGTGGTGGGGGGAGCTGGGGAGGCGGCTGTCCATCTTTTGTATAAACTCTCAGATTGTTTGGGGGTTCGTCACCTATAATACAGATCCCAGTAAGTATCAGGTGACATCTGGCTCTCAGTGAATCACCTTAGAAGGGGGAAAGATTGGGGCCCGGGTTGCTGATACGGTTTTTATTATAAGTAAGTATAAATGGTTTGTTCCTGCCCCAGAAATCTTGTATCTAACTCTCAGGATAATATGAATAATTTTAGATATTAATACATATCAATATTTACAAACCTAACTTCTATGTTCACATAGTGTCCTTGGGCATAGGAACCGTTGTGATTCATTATGGTATTCCTTGTGTGTGGCAGCTTGTGGTGCTTAAGAAATCTCTGTTGATTGCTTGTTGAATAAGTATGTGAATTGCTTCAATGCCTGAAGAATGGCTAAGTGTCATTCAGTAGAAAGTGCGAACTGGTCTAAGTCAAAGCTTCTGATGGCTCTGCAAGTAGGTGGGGACTTCTGTAGAAGTGCAGGGGCATGCAGCTGGTAGGTTAGGCTCCGCGGATGAGGTCAGTGGCAGTGTCCCTCTGCCTTGTTGATTAGTTGTGGGTTACACATTTGCATGACCCTCAGACATTACTCTGACTTGTTGCTGTCTTCGGTGAATTCTCTAAAGAAGGTCTGTTTGTTCAGAGCAAGGTGTCTGAAGTGTACAGTGCCTTGAATTGAATCCCAGCTCTATCCCTTGATAGGGACAACTTAACTGCACTGCCTTGTGGCTCAGTTTCCTGTCTGTAAAATGGGTAGGTTAATAACATCGCAGATGTTGTGAGAATAAAAAGAATCCATTTATGCAAAGGAGCTAGTAATACAGTGGGTTGTTGTGAGGGGAAAAAAATGAATGAATTCATGTAAAACCCTTAGAAAAATACCTGCTGCATAATAAGTTCTATAGAATTTTCTTTTTTGCCTACTTAATGTTCAATTTTAAAAGGGCCAGAGAGAGAAGAAAGAAGTATAGTGAAAGCAATTTGTATTCTAACGCATGAAATAAGTATTTTTGGCCAATGGAAATAATGGTTAAAAAGTCAATATTATAACCCATAGATTATCTTTGGTTAAGAAATCATTTCTTCAAGTTCAGTGGCAAGTTTTATCCTTAAAATAATTTCCCCCAAATTAGTGCATGGTAAGTAAAATCCTGCCTGGAACTATCTGGATTAGGTAAAAGTAAGAGTCACGTCTGACTCTGTGCAGAATGCAGGATATATTTTCAGATACAAAGAACTATCGTCAGACATTCTAAAAAAAAAAAAAAAAAGTAAGAAACATTTTCTGCTTTCCGACAAGCCAGGGAGCTGTTTTCAAAGGCCTTTTAAAACTGTGCTAGTTTTTGTGCTAGTTTTTGTTAAAATTTGAAGTTCTGCTTTCACAGGATGAAATATGATATTTAGAAGGGGAAAGAGGCTGCCTAGGGAACAACTGAAGCCTAATTGTTATTTTTATGGTTTAAGTCTATTTCATCCATTCAACAAACAGTTATTGAGAGTGTGCTTTGGGCAAAGTGCTGTGTGTTTACTTACAATGTGTAGTGAGCCAGCTTCTCCTCAGTATTCAGGGAAGTGTAGCCCTGTGCTCTTAAAGGGACCTAAAAGAGTTAATAGGTCTCATTAGCTAATGCATGGCACCACCATCCACCCAGTTTTTGGTTGGCCAGCATTACCAAAGAGGTCAAAGTCTGAGTTTGATCCCTGCCTGAAAAGATTTCAGCTTTACTCAGCAATTTCAAGTCAACAGAAGTCTAATGCCAGGGTCATAATTGGACAATAGAGTATATTGGAGCAAAGTTGTTCTACTATCACTGATATTGCTTGCACACACTGTATGACTTCATATCTGAAGAACAGTCTTTTATTTCTATTGCTATCAACTCATTTGTATAGAAACTTAATATAAGGATCCAGTATCTAATACTTAAATAACATTATTGATAAAACAGCTGTTATCTGTATAAATTTTATTATGTGCCAAGGATCATTATAAATGCTCTACATTTTACTTTAAGAGTTCTTTTTTTCTCTTCCAGTTTTATTAAGATGTAATAGACATGTAGCACTGTGTAAGTTTAAGGTGTGTAACACAATGATTTGACTTACACACATTATGGAAAAAGTACCACAAAAAGTTTAGTGAACATCCATCATCTCATACAGATACAGAATTAAAGAAATAGAAAAAAATGCTTTTGCTTGTTATGAGAATAGATTCAAAGACTTTAGAATTATAAGTGTCTTCCTTAAATAATTAGAATTCATTTAGTTATTTCATATAGAAGAGAAAATTGGGACTCATATCAAATAGGTGAAGTGGATTGCTTAAGAATATGGTTTAAGGTTTTCATTTTTGTTTTCAAATTTTTATTTTGTTTTCAGGTTACAAATTTATAATTGCAAACATATTTTGTTTTTCTTAAAATTTAAAAGAAAAAGAGTGAGTTAAGGTCAGTTTTACCAAATATCAAACTATATTTTGGGGGTTATAAACTCATTAAAGGGGATAGTTTTAATGGAATTGATTAAAAAAACTCAAGACTTTGCCATCCGATAGGCTATTTGTCTTATACATTAAAGCATCTTTTTACATTTATGGAAATAGTATGCTTATAAATAATTCCTGGCTATATTGCATTATTTGACAACCAATCCTGTGTTATTTTCATTACATTGGATGGTAGCAGTAAACGTGAAAATGATGTCTCATAATTTGTTTATAAACTTTATTATTTTGTTGCTGGATTTATCACTAAGACAGCTCACATCATTTTCACATCATTTAATAGATTCAACATGTTTTCAAGGCTACTGACATTTCTGCTGGTTTTGAGTGGCTTTTAATGTTTATTTGCCCTTCGGTAGGAACTGAAAAATCTCATTAAAAGATAGTTACTCATTTCCATTAAAGAGCCATAAAATATGAGTGGTGATATATTTTCATCTGAGTCTAAGGTGAACAAGAAGGAAGAATACTAATAAAGTCTGAAACACTGACCCATATGCTTAAGAAATTTCCTTAGTAGTAAGAACTTTTAACCACTATTTACTTTCTTTTGAAATATGTGATCATTTTTAATGGCCAGAGGCCACCAAGGGAGAGTGACATTAAACAAGATCAGTTGCAATTTATCTCACTTGGAAAGGTATTCCAGAGTTTCTGCAATGTTGTAGAACTTTTTGAATACTATTTAAAGCATAAAATCTTATAAAATTTGATGTACACCTATTTAACACAGTTCAAATCTGCCGTTAAATGCAGGGATGCTGTTCTAAAGGCAGAGGTTTATTTATGTGTTTATTCATATGTATAAATATGTCCAGGAAGTGTTTATTGAGTGCCTAAGTAACTGTGAAGTAAGGTAAAAAATCAAAAATCCCCCCAAAAGATGTATGAATAGAATGCTAATGGAGATAGAAACCTACTGCTCTAAGTGTTCATGGCCAGGGGCTTAGGGACTTCTTACATAAACTCCTGTGAAATTATGAAAGTTCCTCTATATTTTCACTAAGACAGACCACAGTGACCTGGAGACCCCATACACATTTGCAGTGTTGGTACACATGTAAGTGTAAGTGGGGTACCTGAAAGTTTAGTAGGAGAATGAAGAAATTATAAGGTCAACATTCAGCCTACTAGCTCACAATGATTTCTCTTTGCATAGCATGTTGTTGTTAACAGCAAATGCTCTTACCATTTCCAGCCAAATTTGAAATTTGGGAGAAATGCTGTAGTTTTGATGAAAATTCAGCCCACTTTGTTGAACTTGAAAATTGTGTTCCTTTTGGGGTACACACATTGATTTGAATCAGAAAGATGTATGTGTGCATACATGGAGAATTGTGGGACTTGCAGTCTTGCAGTTTTTATGGAGATGTGAATGAACTTTCTGACCCGGGGGGCGCATACGCTAACTCCATACTTCCGAAGCAGCTTAATCCAAGGAAACTGTATGGATAAAGCCCATGTGTGTACATATTTGCATTTGTGTGTGTGCAGTTGCTCACGCGCTTCCTTTAGACACTGTGCAGTGCTTCGTTGACAGAAGAAATGAAGGCAGTCAGGTGAAGGAGAGCATCATTGATAAAGGGCTTTAGTGTAGGTTCTTAAGGGTCTAATGCCTTAGGTTGATGGCATTTTTTTTAATTAAATATGATTATTCTGACAAGCTTTTAAAATTTAGTTATAATAAACTCATTCTACTAATTTTGTTTTGGTCTAATTGCTTCTTTATTTTTTTTTTCCTTCCCTTCCTCCCTTTCTTTCTCTCCTCCCTCTTGCTCTTAGTTTGTTTTATTTGCACAGCTTTGCCATAAGGGCATTATGGAGATGGTCAGAGAATGTTGTCTAAAGATAAAGTAGGGTCAAATTTGTAAAGAAAGGTAGTGGGAAGATAGCAAAGATAAAACATGTCACCACTTAATTTAGTACTTTCTATACTATTTCTACCTTATTATTATTTAGATATTTAATCCAGAAATTGTTTGGGAATCTATATTATCTAGGTAATTATCTTGGTACTCCACTGTATTTGTTATGTAAGTACAGTCACTAAGTGAAACTTTAAAGTAAATTTACCAAAAAAAAAAAAAAAAGTAGAGAATACATGCATTGCAAAAATGATTATCCAGTATATTCATGTAGATAAACACACTTTGTACTATGTATCATTGGGGTATAACTAAGAAAGCAAAGGGCATTCAGAAGTTTGTGGAATGCTATAAACTATCTTTAGTTTAAAAATTAAGATTTTAAGTTTTAAAAGACCATACCCAATATGTAGATAAATTAGACTTGAATGTAAAGTGAGGAAAAATTTACCTCAAATTCTTCTTTGTACTTTCCATTAATTTGAGAAAAGAACTTTAATACTACGTCTACAATAATAATAAAAATATTTATTGTAAAAATTATCACATTTCTCTATACATAGCCTAGAGACAAAAACACAGTTTATACATTAATAATTTATGTGGGCCTGAACATTCAGTTTCCATCCACTAGAATCCTAAAGCAGTTCCATAAATTTCACAAATACCAACGTGGGCTGTCTATTTTATAGAACTCCATTTATACAGCTGACGTTCATGAGTTACCAATATTTCTTTTTCTCTAGTGATTTAAAGATAGTTCACAGTGTTTGGGTTAATTATTAATAATATTTTTGGTAAATGTAAGTATTTACATGCTAATATGTTTAAATTTCAGTAAAAACTGAAAAGTCAAATAACACATTGCAAATAGTTTTGAGTAATCAGTAAGGGCACAAGCCAGAGTCCAAAGATCAAGAAACGTCACTACTGGGACGTCTGATGACAAAATCTAAAATCCACAACAAATAGTTTGAGGCTTCTGTGGCCACTACCAGAAGCCCCACAACAATAGGCCATGAGAAAATTAAACACAAATGTTAAATTCAACATATAGACAGTACTGATTATTTTACAAAGTGGAAAATGCTAGTTTTTTTCTATAACCCGGCTTAAAACATCAACTTGACACAGAAGAGTTTATTATCTCATCAAAGCTCATTATCTTGCAAGAGTGAGAGAACCATTTAAAGAAGCATACTGTTTTGAAAGACACCAATTCATCCTCTTGCCAATAATTTATCCATGAAAATATGGATCATTTCTTGAAATAATTGAGGAATATAGCAAGATGCTTGCCTTCTGCTTCCCTCCCTCCTTCCTTCACTTCCTTTCCTTCCTTCCTTCTGTCCCTTTTTCATTCCTTCTCTAAGAGGAATGTGCTGGACTGCCCATCAACCTGCATATTATACCTGAACTCCCAGAAGTTCCATGTGCATTACAGCTTTCATGCATTAGCTCTCAATCTCAATGATTCACAAATGAACGCATTGGTGGCATGAAAACCTCTTACTCCCAGGCTATTTTATTAAAAATACTCCAAGAAGTGTTTAAATTCTGATGTTCTTGAGCCATTTGTTAATTATGAATTTTTAACAGATATATTAATGGTGGAGTGTAGAGAACATAATTAAATACATCAAAAATACATCTCTTTAAGCCTAGAAAATAGATGCCTTTCTTTGGATTACCACCACTGCAAAGTAGAGAACAGCCTGTTCTACGGAGTTAGGTTCTGAATGCATGATTTCTTTCCCTAACACTGGTTTTCCCAATCTACTTCTGTTTCATTTATAGTCAAAGCAAGGTGAGCGATTTGCTATTACTTTGGCAATTCTTCTCTTCCTCCAACAACCAACATCCTGAATTTAGTGCATATTTAAAAATTCAACCAAGACTAGGCACCTGTCAATAAGTGTTCACTGATAATGCGAGGTATGAGCACGAAAAGCAGCATAATAAAGGCACTGTATCTATCAGAAGGGGCTTTCTTCTGAGTTTTTACATATGCCCAATGCCTTGGCTGTCACTTTGAGTAAAATGTGTTGACTCATTCCTTCTCATTCAAAGTGAATGTTATTTCAGTCACCAGCTTTTCATCTCTAGAGTGCATAGGTATATATGAAATATGTGTTTATTACATTTCTAGTCATATAGTATAAACTAAGCCCTAATCCTTCGCGTGGCAGGAAACTACTGGCATACTGACACTTGATAATCCATAAATACCAAAATCTTACGACATCACCAGAGGCCTAAAATGTCAGTCTGTTGAAACTTCTAGCCAACGTCTTCGCTTCTCACTCTTTCCCATCCTTGTTGATGAAGAGTTGGAGAACTGAGGCTTGTTTGTTTCTTCTTCAGGATTTGATATAAACTCATGTGTTATTCTAAGTTAACAGAATAAATGGCTGGCCAGCCACTAACTCCTGTAGTCCTGCACTACGCTCGCCTGGGTCACAGAAACGAGCTGTGTGCCTCTTTGCACCAGTGTTCTGATCAAGGAGTTTTCGTTGCTGTTTGTTTTTGAGGAAACAAGAGTTCACATGCAAACATTCAGGAAACAGAACTGGCACAGACCCACTTTGATCCCTTAGAGTCCTGAGGGTCCCTCTTCACACAGCCACTTTTTCCTTCGCCAGGTTCTTTGGTTCCTTGCTTGGGATACACCAGTCGTCAGCCTCACTGCTTGTCTGATAATGTTTGAAGGCTGATTTGTTAAAGACTGGGAGTTTTTCAACAGATTCAGAAGATAAAGCCTGAAAGAAGAGGGGAGAAATATCAAACCAAAGAAATTATTCATGGTATAACTTGTACTTGAAGTGATTATTCAAAATAAATTCAGAGATAAGTATTCAAACACTCAGTCTTTTAGTTGACTTAGTAGTAAAAGCACCCCAGAACCCACAGTATACTAAGCATCATAAAAGGAAGCTGAAAAATAAATATTATCTGCACCTCATAGGGGCTGAAGTAGTGTATATACATATAAAATTACAAATCTATTTGTATTCAATATTCACACTCTTCCCTTGTTTGGACATTGCTGATGTCATGGAATTGAATAGCAACAGGCAAGTAGGTTTTCCAGGAAAACCTTTGTGTGTGTGAGAGTCCTAACCTGATACTATTGATCTATCAAAGTCTGATATTATAAATCTGTAATATATTAGTATTTTTCAATACTTTGAAGACATTTTTGCTTATTTAACAAAATGAATACATTTACTATTTCAGGTGTTCTAAGTTCAGGTGGCAAATAATTCCCTTGCACAAAATGGGAGCCTGGAAGCTTAATGTTTTAGTTGCTAATAACTGTGAATATATTTTCAGTTGAAATACTTGGCAAATGATTAACAGAATCAGGACAGTTACCTTAGCAAATAAATTGAGGTTTTATCAGAAATGGAAAAAACGTGTACCAAGTTTTAAAGTTTAAACAGGAAATGCCAGGCATCCCACTGACAGCGTCTGAGCAGTCAGCTTTCCTCCCCCTGGATTTTTAATAAGGTCAGCTTAAGGTCCTGAGTATCTTGATTTAAGTTGTTTTCTAGGCTGAAATATTATTAGCATATATGTATTTCTCACAAGTCTAAGTAAAACAGAAGTACAGCTATTCTCACAGACGCCTATAGGAGTTGCCTTAAAAAATTCACATGAGCACCTCTTCACTCAGAAACTAATGTGTTTATGGGAAACAGTTTTGCTTCATTGAGACAGGTAGCCTGGTCCCACTTCCTTTTTGATACATTACCATATTAAGTATTAAATAGTATACCTACACCTGCCAAACAGAAAAAAGAATGACTTGTGGTTATTATTTGCGTTAACTCAGTTTGGGGTATTCACTGTGGATCATAGAACTCAGGGCTGTAAAAGAAGCAATCTTTTAAAAAATGTGATTTTTTTTTTCTATTGGATTTAAAGGATACCTTTAAGTAGATGATAGCATCCGTTCCATATCCTGGCAAAGAGTAGAGATTTAGATCTCCTTGGAAATACTTGGCATAGAGACGAGAAATCGGCAAGCCGTAACCGAAACCAGCCTAGAAGGGGAAGATCAGTTATTGACAAAGAGGTGGACGTGATCGCTGGAATACAAAATGTGGGGAGGAGCTGTTATCCTCCCGGATACGGATGTCCTGGAATTTGGGCAAATGTCTTCTGCTTCCGATCAGAGAACCCTTGTAGAACTGTTTCACTGTTTTTAGCTTGCTTTATCATTCTCATATCCCCCATGCCCTATTTAACTAAATTGATTAACTTGCCTAAACACTTCCTTGCAGTCCTTGCCCTACATTTATAACTAGGTGGTCAGGGATGAGCTTGGCCATATATAACTGGTCTTACCAAAGGAGCGTTCCGGGAATTATCCACCACAGGCGTTGGTGCAGTGGAGTACGTATAACTAAAGAGACGGTCAATAATCCTCAGGGGAACACCACCTCCTCTGTCTGAAATCTTAAACAAACAAACAAGTCATCAGAGCTACACATTAAAAACAGTGTGCGTTTGTCTATGTAAAAATGTCTTTCCTTCATTTAAAAGTCACCTGGCGTACATGACTTTGATCTATTGCTCAAAGCAGCTGGCTTTATTATTACTGACTCCTTTTTAATTCTTTCAAAAAAGACTCAAGAAAAACAGAGAATAGTTACCTTAATTGTAAGATCTTCTTTTCCCAAGACAACAATCACCTCCACTGGTGTCAGGGAAGGCCAGTTTTCCTGGTGTTCAACTGTGGCCCTCATTGCATTCTATGGAAAACAAAACCATAAGGAATTCAATGGCAGAAGGATGAGGGACAATAAATAACTGTTCTTTTATATTTAAAATAAAGGCAGCACAGAAGGTAACTCAAAGTTCTTATTTTTTTAAGTTAGTGGTAAAATAGCTCTGTAAATAGCCATTTATGAATGTGTCATGCAGGATGTATAATGAAAAATATTCATTTACCATGTAACATAGCTCCTGGGAGTAATGTCTAATGGAAAAACAATTCTGCTAGCTGTCAAGTCCTTATTTGTAAGCTTAATTTAAATGTAGAAATTGGTTTTTATAGTCCATTTCCTGGCTCTCTCTTTTCTGTCTTTCCATTACATTTTACATCCAAGCACCAAAGAGTATTACATAACAACTAAACAGTGAATCATTGAACCAATTTATTGGCTTTTATAAAATTTGCTGGGAAAAGGCTGTTACTATTAAAAGGATAGTAAATAATTCTAAATTAAATTTCAATTTGCATTTGATTATCATCTTAACTTTTACCAATGACGGTAAAATAACTGTATGAGTTGGACCATTCAATTTAAAAGTAAATCAAATCAACAGAAAAGTATCTTTTGTCCTTTAACAGAGAAGAAACTCAAGTTTTCAAACTAGCTGAACCTCATAGAGATAAAGATTTGGTTTATTTTACCCATTTTCCTCTCTACCCTTCTGGTAGGTTATCTGCTTTCTGGTTTCTATATAATAACAAGTTCTAATCATTAGCTAAAATGAAATAAATTAGGTCAAATATTTGTAGTACAATCAATGCCTCATCGCACTAATATTAGAATAAGTTAGGAAACATTAAGTTCTGAGAAGCGTTAGAATTAGAGGCAGATTTCACTTCTTTTTTTTAAGCTTCCTCTTTGCCAGTCCTAGGGACTCTTAGGAAGCATCGCAAAGCTTTGAGTGTTTTTCTGTCTTTTGGTGTAAGTATACAGTTTTAGTTTGGGCTTAGAAGCTGGGATAGGATTTGATTCTTAGTCCCTGGCTATCCCAGACCAATAACATCCATATCGGCTAAAAGCTTGTTCGAAATGCAAAATCTCAGATCAAGAGTATCAGAATCTCTGGGATAGGCTTTAAAATCTGTATTTTAACAAGCCTTCCAGGTGATTCTAAAGCACCCTAAAGTTTGAGACTCACTTCTAAAACAGTCTTGCTATGGAAAATGGACCATAGACCAGAAGCATCACCTGTTAGCTTATTAGCAATTCAGAATCTCAGGCCCCATGCCAGATGCAGTGACTCAGAATTTGAATTTCAACAAAACCTCCAGGTGGTTCATAGGCACATTAAAATAGCTCACTGAAGGAACTGATTGACCTCTGAGTATATTCTAGACATAGGTTGGGGCCCTACCACCTACGGTAATTCTAGAGCTGAACTTCTGGATTTGGAGTTAGACCAGCCTGTGGGGGTGGAGGTAACAAGGCCTCAGTCACTGAAACATTCATCCCGTGACCTTCCTTAATGAATGCCTGAATGACTACGGCTTTGTTGGACACCTGAAGAAATAAGGGGAATAGGGGGCACTGAGACATAGTGAGTCATATTGTGCATTCTCAAATAATGTGTTGATGCTACAGGGAACTGCATGTACCCTTTTCAAACATTAACTGGAGCTTCCTTCTGTTAGGAGCACAGAAACATGCTTGGGAGAAGATAGTGAGTCTCTTGTTGAGTGGGAATGATAAAGGAAATAAAAATGTAAACAGTGAACTTTAAAAATAAAACAAAATTGCAATTACTGTGAAGTGTGTTACCTTGAATAGTTCAAAGAGCATATGATGAAGGTGAGAAGGAACGTATACAATATGAATTGGTTGGCCTGGAAATTTTCCTAGAAAAAAATTAAGCTCATTTAGAATTGGTTAACAGATATTTCATGAAACAAACTTTCATATCTATTTGATTAATATTTTAGATTTAAACAGGATTGGAATACTCCTCATCCTCCTAACTAACTCCAAAATCCTACCCTAGAGCCTTCCCTCTTAAAACCGTAAATACAACTGACTTACTTTCAAAATGCTATTATAGTTGCTACCCAGTGCTCTGTATTAATTTTTGCATTTCTTTACAAATGTATAAAGTCAGATAAGTGTAAAACAGGAGTGCTGTAAACTAGATTACATGGATTATTTATTTATATGTTCAAAACTTTTGTACCGGACAATTTCAGAGTTAAAATTATATGCACTTTAAGAAAGAAGAAAAAATAAATGTAAGTCTAAAGTATAACATTGAAATTGATGCGATCTAGCTATAGTTTTCATAGTTTTAGTGCATGAGAGTATGACATATCTGATTATTCTTGATTTTTATCAACTAAACATTAAATCCATTAGGCTGTATATGCTTACATTTCACCAAGAGGCTAACAAAAACCAGAGAAACAAAACCTCGTAATACTCTTTGAAAAGAAAAATAAAAGGATTCTTTGGTGTTCCAGGCCTTGGCAAAGTTTGAATCAGAAAACACAAGGTCTGGCATAATTCCCTCTTTATTTTATCAAACAGCTCAAGCAGTTTATCTACAAGTGTTATGCAACAATGCTGTTAATGCTTAGAAATATTTTTCAATCTTTAGTGTACTCCTATTTTTATTTTAGCAGTCAATTACATTTTCCTATCCCCAATCCATCAATTAAGCTACTCTTAATTTGAACAACTTGATTTTAATTCTCATCACCAACATATGTTGTTCCTGTATAACTATTACTTGAAGAAGATGTTTACTATGAGTTGAAAGGAGAAAGTTATTCCAATTTGAGTATACTGTCTTTCTTTGAGAATGGGATAAGATAAAAATAGTGCCATGCATTTATCATATAATTACTTCAGTCTATGTGGGGAGACCTTATCTTTTTAGGTACCCTAGAGTTAAAGCTATTGAAGAATGCTCTGCATTCGAAACAGTGGTATATATTCATAGTGGAATTTTTTAAAATTTTGGTGAGAACATTTAACATGAGATCTACCTTCTTACATATTTAACTGTACTATATATTATTGTTAACTGCAGGAACGGTGTTGTATAGCAGATCTCTAGAACTTACTCATCTTGCTTAATTGAAATTTGATACCCACTGAATATCAACTCCCCATTTCTCCCTTCCTTCACCTCTGGCAACTATCATTCTACTCTCTGCTTCTATGAGCTTGATTATTTTTGATACCTTATATAATTGCAATCATACAGTATTTCTCCTTCTATGACTGGCTTTCTTCTTATAGTGCAATTTAAAGTATTTTTGTTTTCAGGTCTTATATGTGACCTCTTTAGGAACATATGTCCACTACTAAGTGGTTCCTCCTATTCTGCCCTCTTATCCCATATAGAAAGTGAGCAATCTTTCTTTGATCTGAGATACTGGAACTTAGCTGCTACTCTAAATTTCAAATTATTTGTTCAAACCATTCTTCTTTATGAATTGTCATTAGCAACTGAATATACTCAAATTGGAACGTTCCAATTGAGATAAAGTGAACCTTGGCTTCAAAAAAAATGGGTACAAATTCTATGCAAGTTCAGAAGGGAAAAAAGGAGCACAGGATTTACTTTTTACAAGAAGTAATCATCTTGGAAGAACAGTGAATTTACCATAGACTAAGATACATTTAGTTTATAGCTTACCATTCACTTGTGTGAGCTTTAATTCTGGAGATGTCAAGTAATACTGATCACAAAGCATCTTTGAACAATCAAAGGCATCTAGAATAGAAGGGTTTTTTAATAAGGATTAAATGAACTTATGTCAAGTAAAGTTTTCAAGTGATCTTCAGTGTGTGTATTACCCTCAATCTAAAATACTCTTTAGAGTACAGGTTTATATACCTTTTTGATATTTTATTGAAGAAAAAAATAAAGACAGTGTTTAAGTTACAGCTGTAGTTATAGGAATATGTGCACTTCAGAGATCAAATACAATATATGAAAATATGGCAAGTAAGCCATTGATGTTTGGATTTTTTTAGTAATATTATAAATGAATATTTAAACAGCTGACTCTTAAAAGCAAAGGACCTTCATGACAGTAAGTATAAAAACATAAATGGAACACTCCGAATATAAATTCATTCACAGAACCACCTCAACTGTAGATGTGTCCATCAGATAATATACATTTTCAATAAGGGAAATGCACAAATCTAGAAATTACCTTGGACCACTGCTGCCACATCACAGTTTGGATCGATGCTTCCAATGTGGGTTGGGTTTCCTGTCTGTAAGTCACTGAATATAAGGACTGTTGAAGAATAAAAACAAAGAATAGTGTTATAGAAATTAGGATAATAGTGATTAGAACTACCACTGAGAAAGAACGTGACCCACCGAGTAGTTGAAATATCTAGGTAGACTATGGCTTATATTCTACACCCATCTATCATGACCATGATGAACTAACTTACTGTGCTGGTTCATCAGCATCCGGATAGAAATACGGTTCATGTAAAATCGATCCAGAAAATACTGAAGATTTTGATTGGTGACTGGGTCAACTGTACAGGCATCTTTGTACTCTAGGATTCCTTGTGCCATTGTAGGAACTACATTATGGTGTCTATTTCGAACTTTGATGAGGGTATCTACAAAACTAAGCCAAACACATATTTATGGTTAGTAGAAGTTCAAATAAGTTGCATTCATTTTTATTTCCTAGATTACTTCAAAGAAGGCTAAAGCTTTTCTTAAGTACCCATCTCAACAAGTCAAATGATAAAATACTTGAACGATAAAATAAATTTGAATGATAAAATATTAAGGCTCTCACTACAGATTCTTTGACTAAATGTTACAGAGATAGCTTCATAAACAGATTTATTTTGCTTTCAGCTTACATGTAAAAATACCAGCTCTGTGAGTAGTGTGATCATTCTAGTTGTTCATTAAGCCTTCTCTTTAAAAAATAACAATTAAAAGAGTAAGTAATATTTAAGATGGCTCTAGGATGCCATTGTGAAAAAAACTTCGAAATTTCTTGTCAGAATTAGAAAAGGTTCTTATTTCTTATTCTTAGAGCTAGAAACTGTCTGTTACTCTGAATGAAATTATTTACTCTCCAGTAATAAAGTGACATGTATTACTACCATGTAACAGTAAATCCTTCTGCAAATCTAACATTAGAATAAATTTATAATAAAAATAGATTTCCTTAAAAAAAATTCCTCTTACACTATTCATCCTCAGCATTATTTTCAATGTTATATCACTTTAAAAAGAGCAAAAGCCAAAACTTGTCATTTGAAAGGAGTAAGTAAAAGTATTTATCATTTAGGATAATGCTATAAATTATCCTTCAAGTTAGGTCTAAAAAAATCAGATGTCTAGAAATAGTCAAAGTTTTAGATTATTTTTCTAATGCAAAAAACTTACTCTGACAATGCTTTCTGGTCCTCTGGGCTTTTCTCATGGAATTCCACCAACTCCATCAGGCTCTGGATATACCTGTAGAATGGCAGGTGTGCTTTAAGTTTTAAAATTGAATAGTCAGTTACAAGTGGCTAAAAATAGAATGCTTTTTTCAAATGGTATGCAGAGAGAAAATATTATGTTTAAAATTAAAACTTTCCTCCGAGACATCTGGAAAACAGTGTATCTTAGAAAAAAGAAAGCTACAATTTTAACTCTCAACTTCCTAACTTAAAATTTATGTTTCTTTAACTATCCCATATCAGTATTCAGTTTTCTGTTTTGTTTGGCAAATGTCTTTATTTTTTTTAATAGCAGAAGCATTTAGAAACAACTTTTACAGAAAGGCTTCATTTTTTTTTCCCTATAATCATTCATAGATGAGTAGAAGTCTTAGAAGCAGCAGCAAATACTATGCATTAAATATATGGTTCAAATTGCAGTTGTTTAATGGGTGTATAATACATGTATTTCTCAAGTCAGTGAACAAAAAGCTGTATAGTCAGTAGGTTAGGGTGAAGCTCTCTGGTGCTTATGCGCCTCAGTGCATAACCTGGCTCTGTTCTCTGAAAATCTGCCCCTTTGGGCTATCTCCTCTCTCTAGATCAGTATCCTTATTTTCAAAATAAGATAATAACTGATACTGAGTTCTGGCTATGTGCCAGGTACTGTTCTAAGTGATTTTAAAATGGATTACCTCATTTAATTACACTCAAATATCCCTTTGAGGCATATACTTTATTCTCTTCATAATAGATGGGGGAATTGATGCATAGAGATAGGACACTTGCCAAGGATTCCACAACTAGCAACAGGCAGAGGCAGGATTTGAACCCAGAGCCTGCTTTGTTATTTGGTTTGTAAGTGAGAAAGATTACGCCTTCCCAAAATAGTCATCATTCGTACCTATTTCTAGGATAGGATTCCTTTTGCGGTATCATACTCTCTTGTATTGTTTAAAATACAAACTAAAATTATATCTGTGAATTATTTTCTATGTTTTCTTCTAGAAATAAAAATTATATTGTGAAAGTATCTACTTCGTCTGGGTAAAAATGTCTATTTATAGCTTTATAACTGCGTTTATGATAAATTACCCTAAATGATGGAAAAAAATCTTTACATCTTTCAAAAGTATTTAATGTTCAGACCACCCATTTTTGAATTGTGATGTTAACATATTGTAAGAATTCAAACTCAGATAACTATCTTAAAAATAGAGACTGTTTCAGAATGGTTCACCACTTACCAGCTTTTAACTAATTGTACTGAAGAGGTGTTTACTAATCGATCAGGGAGGATATAAATTTCCTTCAGTATATTGGCTAGCCTCACAGGCAGCTCTTGTCGCAAAAAAGCAAAAGAGGTTCTTTCACATGCATTATCTGAACCTGTAATAAACAACATTTATTTAGTTTTTAGAAAAAAAAGTATGTCTAAATTATATATTTGAAGAGCATTAACAATCCAATATTGAACAGACATATGTTATAAAATTATATTTCATCCTCAGTTGGGTTACTACTTGTGGCTAATTCAGGAGTAAGCATCTTCTGCATTGTCTTCTGTCTTCTCTCTTTTTTAAAAAAGTGACCAAATGTGAGAATTACTGTTTTCTCTTTTTGATGAGGATTCACTTCCCAGAAGTCGTAATATCCCACAGCTCTTAGTATTCATAAAAGAGTGCAGGATTCAGTGAAACCACAAGGTTAAAAAGACATCATTCACAGGGTTCTAGATATGAAATTGGAGTGCGGTAAGGAGTGGGGTGGGAGTCATGATGCTTCTAGTGATAGGTAACATCACATTTAAATCCTTGAAATTTTCTTAATAAGATTTCTGTAGATAGTTTGTAATATTTTCAGCAGTAATTCAAATATATAGAGAACAATATGGTAAAGAGACAAGCAAATTTGTTAGGAACCCAGAGAGGTGAACCTTGTGGAGTGGTGGAGGGTGGCTAGAGGATAAAACAGCAATTAATTCGAGCCTGCTTTATAATATTAGGAATCTTCTCCAAGAAGTACTATGCTGTGAAGGATAGAGTAAAGTTTCTAGTCCATTGTTAAAGGGTAACTGAAAGCAAAAAGTATTTTGACTGGAAGCAATGGGCAGAAAGAAGAGGAAGGATGAGCTCAAACCATCCAGCATCAGCAGGGCTGCAAATGGCCTTGCTGGTGAGCATAAACATTCAGAAAGAAGGCAGATCTAAGAAAAGGCGTCGAGGTTCCAGGGTTCAGCAGGAAAGCGGACCCCAGTTGCTTTAAGTAATGAGCCCAGCCTTTCCTACATCGAGTCTGAAAGTTAAGGCATCTCCCCAGTCTCTGCGCCCCCGCCCGGGCCCTAGGGCCCTACGTCCTGGCTCACCGAAATCCAGCAGCTGCTTCATGGACAGTGGGGACGGGCTGTAACGCGAGAAATGCTCAACCTCTCGAGGGACCAGGGACCCCGCGCTGCGCATCACGAAGCGTGCCGCCTTCATCTTGATGCCCACCGTTCCTGGCACAAGCTAGGGCTGGCTTGAGGAGTGAAGGCTGCAGGGAGCGGGACCTGGAAACGTAGAGGGGGCTGGGCGCGTCCTGGCGGGGAGGGCAGGTGTGCTAGCGGGCTCTTGCTCCCAGGCGTGAGCTGAGGTTCCGGAGAGCTTCGCAGTGGAGGAGTCGGGCAGAGAGCAGGAGGAGCAGTAGGTGGCTTGAGACTGAAGTTCGCGTCTTGTCACCAGCGGCAGCCTCCCAAGTTTTTATTTGTTTCTGCGCCGCCCCCCTGGCCCCCCGCCCCCCCCCCCCGCCACCCCGCCAGTTCCAAAGGGGAGGAGTCACTGGGACTTGGAGAAGCTTCCTGAACTTGGGGCCGCGCCATTCAGTTCAGATAAAGAACTCTGGGCCCCGCCTCCGACGCGGAGACCTGACACCAGTGCTCACGGCTGTGCGGGGTAAGGGGATAGGAGGAAGCCGAAGCGGACATCAGTAGATAAGTGGGCTCAAGACGAGTCACTTGGGGACAGGACGGATAGCGTGGGCTGGGGGCCCGCCCAGACTCGTCCTTGTTTACGAATGAGAGGCTGTCTCAATGTCACGCATTCCGGGCCAGAAACTGTTTCCAAGAATCTAGGCTCCGGGATGTCATTGGACCTCGCTCAGAGCGGGGCGTTTACAGTAGCCAGTCACCTGCGTCGAAAAGTATTGGCTTCTTTGTCATTGGGCTGCAAAAAGAATAAACAGTCTCAAGAGTGTTTTCTCCGTGAGTGAATAGCACACGTCGGGAACTGGAAGTTCCTTTTGCTGAGACTTGAGCTGCGCAAAATGCGTTTATTTTTTCTTGTGCCAATAAGAAGCCATCAGTTTATTTCCTTCCAGTAATAACATTCTCTCCATTAGGTTTAACTCTTTTCATTAAAAGCAGAATAAAAAAGGGATTAATTTGTCGGTTTGACTCACTTGCTTTTTCATCCATCAGAGAATTTGGTCACTCTGTCCTCCTGTGTGACATGTACTTAATCCAAATCTTTGCCTAAGACATTCTGTTCTACCCGTAAAGTTCAGCACAAACTGTGCTGCATGTATCTTTCCTGATTGCGTCTCCCTGCTCCTTCTTGCAGACATGGCTTTTGTCACATATGACACTATATTGTAGCTATTTGTGTTCTTATTTTGTTCCTCTCTGAAACCTCTCCCCTGAAAGAGATCAGGTTTGGGACCATGTCTAATGCACCTTTTTGATTGCTACTCTGCTTTGTTGCTCTCAAGATTAAACAGTTGTGGAAACATGGGGAAAGTTCCAAACTGCATTTCCACTTGGAGATAGGTTTTAGTAACAGTCTGTTTTATATTTTTGTATTCTGAATCCTTTATTATATATTTGTATTGTTCACTGAAACAAAAACAACAGTAAAAATGTGTTCAAGAAGCAAGAAGACTAAATAAACCACTACCTGATGAAGCAAGTAAATTTACGGTAAAAATCCCTTCTTTTCCCTTTATTACATCCTAAGAACAGCAGCAAAAGAAAAGCAAGCATTTGCTTTTCTTATCCTGTGTGTGGGATCTGGACTAGGCAAAAATGTATATCATAAAGAATTCTACTGTTTAATCTGCAGAGGAAAGGCAATGGAAATGATGCATTATAAGCAGGTCTAATTTAGGAAAGCCTCACTGAGCACTTAGCCTGGCTTACCCAGCACTACTCCCATGTGTGTGGTGGGTTGATTAAAGATTAGGTGAAGTCATATGATGTTCACACAGATGGCTAAGGGCTAAATGTGAGCTGAGGTTACCACACTATTTTGTGCTTGTTATCCCATCCAATAATATTTACCAGGTTACTCTCACAGTGCATTACATTCTCCTAGGTCATTTCTCTATGACAGGAACTCTTGTGACTGGCAACGTTTATGGTAACTGGGCTGGAATAGACAGGTCAAGCTGTGTACCTAGTTGGCTAAGATGCTATGTATTACTGTGATTAGAATGTGACCTGGAAAGAGAGTTGCACTTTTTTCCTTAGGCTGACCTCAGAACTTGGAGGTGATACAGTTACTACAAAAGTAAAGCAAAGGTGCAGCCACTATGGAAAACAGTGTGGAGATTCCTCAAAAGACTAGGAATAGACTTACCATATGACCCAGGAATCCCACTCCTGGGCTTGTATCCAGAAGGAGCCCTACTTCAGGATGACACCTGCACCCCAGTGTTCACAGCAGCACTATTTACAATAGCCAAAACATGGCAACAGCCTAAATGTCCATCAACAGGTGACTGGATAAAGAAGATGTGGTGTATTTATACAATGGAATACTACTCAGCCATAAAAACCGACAACATAATGCCATTTGCAGCAACATGGATGCTCCTGGAGAATGTCATTCTAAGTGAAGTAAGCCAGAAAGAGAAAGAAAAATACCATATGAGATCGCTCATATGTGGAATCTAAAAAACAAAAACAAACAAACAAACAAACAAAAACAAAACGTAAATACAGGACAGAAATAGACTCATAGACAGAGAATACAGACTTGTGGTTGCCAGGGGGGTGGAGGGTGGGAAGGGATAGACTGGGATTTCAAAATTGTAGAACAGATAAACAAGATTACACTGTATAGCACAGGGAAATATACACAAAATGTTATGATAACTCAGAGAAAAAAGTGTGACAATGAGTGTGTATATGTCCATGAATGACTGAAAAATTGTGCTGAATACTGGAATTTGACACAACATTGTAAAGTGATTATAAATCAATAAAAAATGTTAAAGAAAAAGTAAAGCAAAGGGAATTATTTGGGAGGAATGTGTATGGACAGATCTGCACATTCATTTAAGTAAAGGTAAACCATGAAAAGACTATTAACTGATTTTGTGCTAATGAGTAGGGAAGAGTACCATAGCTTCCCCCTTGTCCACAGTGCTGAAAACAGCCTCCCTACTTGAGGCACCTGATTCCTGCAATTTTCAGGAGCACATTTACCTAGCATCAAATGAATTCTGTCCAACCTAGAAAAATCTAATAACATAGGGCCACTGGTAGAGCTTCAAGAATGCAAATCACACTTTTGCCAAAGGACTGGGCATGTTCAATTTAACAAAATGCAATAAAGTCCTGAAGAAATGCCAATTCAACTTTTCCACCACGAGGAGCATATTCCAAGGAAGCAATGAAATATATACGTAACAGGAACTTCAAAAGCCCTGATGGAAAGATGAATAGATTTGACTACTGAATATTAAAAAAAAAATAAACAGCAGACTTGGAGAATATATTTTCAAATGATTATTTAAGAAATGGCTATTTCAACAAGGAACAAAATAGCCAGGATCTGTTTCCTCATGGAGATTATAGACTTGTGGGGGAAACAGGCATTACAAAAGCAATTGGACAACAAGGGCTATAAAGAAAATTCATATGAAGATACAGTGAGGCTGGAACTACCTTAGATTTTGTGGACAAGGAAGGTCTTTCCAAGAAAGCAACAATTACAGGAGATGGTGCAGCCTTCCATTGGGATGTGAGAAGGGAATATTGGTGAAAGCATATTGGTGAAGAGATTGGGGAAAGCAGGCCTGAATCACTATTTGGTCTCTGATATTTCTTATAATCAGTGATTTTAGATGATACTAGGTGCCAGTAGCTGAAGGAGAAGCCTTGGTGGGTGCAAAAACATTTTTCTCAAGTACCTCTGACTGATAGTGGGTAATGGAAAACAGTGGTCATTTAAAAAAAAATAGGACTTTAATCCTCAGAGCAAAAGAAGTTGCAATTAATGCATTAACAGTTCATAAAAGATATTTGACCAGTGTGTCATGTTGGTGGTGATAGTAATGGTGCTGGACAGTGATGATGCTAACACTGCTCAGAGGTGTTTGGAGAAGAGCTATGTTGAAGATCAGGGACTACTTTCTTTGAGGACTGGCTTTTGGGATGATCTTAGAAGGATGAGGAATATTTTGATAAATTGTTGGTAGACAATGGGGAAGGATGTCTAAGCCTGAGCAAAAGCACAGCTGGGGATATGGCAGAGAAATAATAACTAATTTAGTCTGGTTGATGTTTAGAGTACCCAAAGGGAGGAGGAAATGGAAGATTGGGTTCTATACCATGAAAGCCTTAAATGCTGGTATGAGGACTTTGAGATTTCTGGAGTAGGCAATACAGAATTGCTGAAGCTTTTTAGGCAGGGAGCAATGTGCTTCCTGCTCAAATTTGTTGGCAGTTAAACAATTCAAAGCAACTAAACTTCAATGAACACCCATTGAGTACCAGGCACGATAGGTGCTGGGGTCATATAGATGAAAAAGGCATAATCTCTGTTGTCAAGGATGGGAGAAAAACATGTATGTAATTGAAAGAAAAATAGTGTGATGCATATAAGGTACGTGTTGGGGTCGAGGGAGGGCAAGCCATCAGCAAAGACTTCCTTGGCATGTCTGAGTTATAAAGGTAGAATGGAAGTTCCTAGGCAGGTGTTGGGGCAGTGGAGAGAGGAAATAAAAAGAGTCATTTTGTTGGTAAAATCTCTAGCTTTTGCCAAATCGAAGAAGGAAGAATTAAAAAAAAAAACAGTTCTCTGATGTTGTAAGCCTGTGCTACTGGGAGGGGATGACTTCATTAATAGAAGCAAGAAGACAAAAAGGGTCAGGAGGAGAGAATAGGTTGACTGAGGAGGGGGGAACACAAATAATAAGTTTGTTTGGGAATACTCTGAGTTAATGAGAAACTGCTGGGGAAACAGTCAAGGCTGTAATTACTGGTGAAGGGAAGATGAGAATTCAAAGGCTATTAAGCCATTGCTGGGAAGTGAAGATAGATGAGTAAGAGTCTCTCTCCAGTTTCTTTACAAAAGGTTCCCCTCTTCTATTAGGCTGCAGCTATGTCTCACTTTTTCCCTATGCACAGTACTTCCTTCTGGAGCAGTCTCTGGTTTCATTCTTGGCCTCCCTACACTTATCAAGGTCAAAATCCTTCCCTTTGTGAAAGCAACACCAAAAGAGTTCATTCTTTTTTTGCATCTGTAGCTCCAAAGTTATCAGAAAAAAGCAAGTGAATCCTGAAGCTAACATATACTACTTTTTGTGGGAAAACAAGAAGAATTTTTGCCTCAGCTCTAAATACAGGCTTAGCTTTCATTTCCCCCTAGAAATTTCTCAGTTGTGTTTAATGTTTGCTTTTACAAAACAATAAGAGAAGGTGAGCAAAGGGAATAAAAAATTAACCAAAGGAAAAAACATAATAGACATATGGAGACATTCTGAAACTAATGAGTGTGTAGGAAAATGAAATTAATAAGATAATGAGACATCACTGTTCTACTGTTACCTTGGCAAATAATGAAAATGGCAAGTCCTGGGGAAATGAGCACTCTCCTATACGATTTGTGAAAGTGTAAAATTGGCAACATTTTTTGGAATCTATAAAACTTCTAAGGATACTTACCTCATGTTTCAGCCATTCCACTTCTAGAAACTTACCCTATGGTTTTTCCAACAGAGAGCATAAAGATGTGTGTACAAGATTGTTCATTGCAGCATTATCTTTAAGAACAAAAATTTGAAAACAAAACAACTTGTCTACTCATGTGGGAATGGATAAATAAATGATACATCCACACACTAAAATACTTGCTGTTAGTTGCAAGGAATGCAGTTGGCTGGCAGCATCTAGCTGCAGCACCTTTGGGATCCACAGAGTGTCTGGACCAGTGCCGCATTCTTCCCATGTAGCCCCCTGTGGTGGATAAGCACCCAGGATTGGCCATTTCTCTTCAATGTGAGACTCCACTAATGGGAATTCTTGGCTCTGAGGGCCTCTCTGGGTTGGCTGAGGTTTTGTCAGATTTACATCGTGGTCTGAGTCTGTCCCCTTTCCTTTCACAGGTGTCATACAGGCACAATAGTCTGAAAGCTCTCCCTGCCTAATACTGCTTCCTCCCCCTTAGCCTTTCACAGGCCTTCCCTCAGGCAGCCCATCTGGGCGCTCCTTAGCAAACATTTCGCATTGGAAGAATCCTACACTGGGCAGAGATAGAGATCATTTCCCTGGTCCTCGAATGTATAACTGGGATTTACATACTTGGCACTGGCATCTGGAATAATCCCACATTAAGTCCTTGGCTGATGGGGTCACAGCTGTCAAAGTGGGCAAAGTCAAGTATAAGCTTCTGAAACAAGTGTGAAACAATATGGTATCCTGGTGGGATTGATGGAGATTACCTCCATTCTCATGAGTATCTCAAGGGTGGTGGTTCCATCAGATTTCCGCTGAATTCATCTGTGGAAATGAGATATTTCCTTGAGAACAGCTATAGATTATTGTAAGCCAGTGGAGTAGTAGCCCTGATGGGAACTGCTGTGCTGGACATGGTGCTTTTCCTAGAGCAGATTAATATGGTCTCAGGTGTACACATTATACAGCCATGGATTTGGTGGATGTATGCTTTTGTTTCTATAAAAACAAATAAACAAAAAACCCCAAACCTCTTGCACTCCTGTCTTTGCATCTGCTTATCAAAGGACCTGCACTGACATTGTCTATATATTAGAATATTGTTCTTTATATTTTGTTATCTGTAAAAAGCATGTTGAAGACTAATATGTATATAGTATGGTCCAATTTTTATTTAAGAAAGAAAGAAAAATAATAAAAACTGAATATTTGAATATGGGTTAATATATGCATGTAAAGAGTCTGGGAAGGAACTACACCAAACATTCAGTCATGGTACTGTGGTGATGTGGAGGGAAAAGCTCTCACTTCTTACTTTATACTCCGTATTAGATTTTCCATGATGCATGACTCTGTGCTTTATACACGAAAGCCAGTAATAGTTCTTGACCAAAAAAACAGTATATGAAATAACACTGCTCTGGAAAAGGTTGTCCCTGTCACCTGTTTGCCCCTACATTTTTCTTCTCCTGTGGGTTACAGGATGAAGCAACAGTGGTTTGAAGCAGCTAGAAACTAGACCACTGCAGTTGCTACCTATGCTACCGTCAGTTCCAGCAGTCCTGTGTGAGACTGTATTTTCCCTGAGTGCAAAAGAGGGGGAGGGTAAGGTGGAGAGAACATTTATAGAAACAAATGCTGTGCAGTGAGTAATGATGTTCCAGCCCTGGGTGCCCTGGCCTACAGCCACTAAGTTGGAAGGTAGAACTGGGGCTCTGGGAAGTGCTATAACCCTACACAACCTAGCTGGTCATGTGGATGAGTTGTCTAACTCTCTGTCCTCATAGTTCCTTGAACTCTTTAATCCCCAGTGACCTTGACGCCTCCGGCATTTCTGTTACTCATTCTCATGGCCACTTCACATGCCTGATTATTGGTTGGGCTACTTCACCTCTGAGCACATGAAGGCCCTTGATTTTCTCCCTGATCCCAACCCACCATCTCCTCTTTTTCTATTTGGCTCATTTCTTCAGTCACTGTGATCCTGTTGTGGCATTCATGAAGCTCTTCTGGGTTTCACCATCCCTTTAGCTAACAATAGGCCATTCATCTTCTGTTTTCCATTTCTTCCCTACCCAGCCTAGATGCCCTGCTTCATTACTTGTTTCACTCTCATTTTTATCCTTTTCTTGTTCTTCTGCTGCTTCTGTTTTACTCTCTCTTAACCAAGGAACAGACATCTTTATTTTATCTGTGAATTTTTTTCCCCCTGTCTACCACACCATAACACTGCAGGAAATAGTAAGCTCCCAGGCCTTCCCTAAGTCTTGTGTTCCTGGTGGGATCCTACTCCCCAAGGCTGTCGTAACACATCTCAGTGCAGGAGTGAACCATGGCCATTTGATTCCACATAGTCCAGCTAAATGTCTCCCCAGACTCCGTGTTGTATGCTGGACCTCAGAGTCTACCGGAATCAGTCCTGCCATGGCTCAGGTCATGATTTAACTCAGGTACCACCTGACATTCCTTCCTCTCAGTTCATCCATCCATTCTTCTCCAGATTGTTTTTTGTACCTCCCAGTCTGACCTAGTCTCTTATGCTCTTTGCCCTTCTGCCAGATACTTCCATTTTGCCTTCTGAGACTCAGCATTTGTCTTCAGATTTCCTGCCTCCTCAATTTCCTCTCTAAATACTTCCTTTATAGTCTTGCCACAACTTGAGGATACCATGTCTCACACAACCTCTTAAGTGTAGGTGGCTTTTTTCCTCAGCTCAAAGTGTTTCACAACTTGAAGGTGAGATGGGTGCCCTCCTCTTTCCTCATCCTGTTTTTCACCTCTCTGCATCCAAAACATTAATCCTCCATTTTCCTTTAAAATCACAGGGCCTTTGAAGACAAGGCATCAGACAGTGCCACCTACTACTTTTTTTTTAATCACTGCCTTTTATGGAGTACCTGTTAACTTCCTTGCCAGTATGATTACTATTAACATTCTTGTTGATTCCAGCACTGCTGTGAATGATCCATCTACCCTTTCACCTCTCAATTCATCAGTGTCTTCACTTTATCAGTATCTATCTACAGCCCAACTCAGCTATCCATCCCCATGATCAGACCCTAGAACTTATCTTCACAAATAACACCACCACATCTAAAATATAAAAAACAAGTTTCTCACTCCTTGTATACTACTTCCCATACTCCTAGCATGTTTGACTCAACTGTCATCTCAAGTACAGTATCTCAAACTCGCTGAGACTCCCATTTTGTCTTTCTTCTTATGTCTTCTCTCCTTGTCTTATCCAGCATGTACTCCATCGTCCAACACCATAATTTGTTTTACTTACTGGTTAAACCAACCCTAGTTTAGCCATTCTAAATACATAGATTGGGTACAAATTTCAGTCCACAAGTGCCAAATGTGCAAGTGTTAACATTTTCTTTTCTATAAGTTTAATGTCTATTATAAGGCCCTTTGGTAATGGGAGATTTTACCCTTCTTTCTCCCAGGGCTGCATCTATGTTCTCAGGAGCTCATATAGACCCAAGGTCTCAGGGCAGGTAGAGATCTATTGCTTGGTGTTGTCTAGCCATGCTAGCTTCTATTGAGATACTTCTCATTATATCTAATCCCAGATTGGTTCATCTAAACTGCTGCAGCTTCATCCCTCAGTCCCATCCAAAAGTCCTGTTTGGATCTGTTTCTCTTTCTCTCTGTGGCCTCTGTCTGCTCTTGGGTATATGGGCAGCATTTCATCTTGCTGTTCCTAAAACCTACTAGACTCCAGTCTCATCCCAGGTACCTCAGTGCCCCTCTGCTGTGACTGCACCATTCTGGGTATCAGGAGCCTCTGGAAGGCTGATTCATGCCTGTCCACCTAATCTCCCATGCAGCCATTTCTACTCCGGAAATGTTCCTAGGGTCTTGGTGCAGAAAATGAGTTTCAAAGTCCTAGGCCTTGAAGGACTTTAGAGCATAGTGAATATGTTATAAATCACTTCCAAGTTTCCCACTATTATCTCTCAAGCTAGAAGAGATTCTTTGGTTTGGGGAGTACAGAAGAAAATAAAAGTTTAAGGAAACTTGACAACAACTCAAATGAACCTTAAGAAGGAGTTAGTGGTTGGATCATAGAAACTGCACATAGGTTTTATTGATATAAGAAAAAGAAAGCATACATCTCAATTTCTCAATGAAGCAAATCTCCCAAAATTGTGTAAGTATTTTTGGTTTCCTCTGTGAGTCACGGTCCAGATGCCCAAATGAGGGAGCAGGTCATGGGATAATAAGAAATGGTGGAAAACATAGATGGTTAACATTTTGAATATTATATGCACAAACATATATATAAACATATGTATAAAGAAAATAGCCCAAACGGTCCACAGTGGATATTTTTGGGTGGTAAAATTATCAGTATTTATATTTGCTTTATTTGTGCTTTTCAAAATGTTAAACAATGAAACGTGTTACTTCTTAATTATGAAGAAAATAAAGGTTATTTCAAAAGTTGAAATAAAACTATTTGTGGCAAAAGAACAGGCAGAAGAACTTGGCAGAGATCTGTTCAAAATAGTCTTTTGACCAAATTGTAAGGCAAAATCCTGACAAGGAATTGGGTTAGTTGCTCTCTTGCCTTCTATTTGCTAACCCCTTGAGCTACCGAGAGGCTTGGCGACACCAGAACTTGCAGCCCTAAATAATCTCTTTCTCTCCCTTATCTCTCCTGTCCATTGTCTTCTGTGGACTGATGCTGGGCTACTGTCAGCTGAAACTTTGCTTCTGGTTCTGTGACTTGTTTCTTTTCTCTGATTGCTGATCATTGCCTAAATTTCCTGAGATTATCACCAAACAGGATATTTCTCCTCCCACCCCCAGCCCACACCCAACAGAGTCCAAATAGAAATCTCTTACTTGGAAAGCTCGAAGTTTTGCCAAGGTCCAATGTGCAGCACTGACTGGCTGCTTAGAGAACCTTTTTCTGGTGTTCCAGGTAATAAAAGGAACATAATCAGGCATCAGGTCATCTAGAAGACAAATTTTAGAGGTCACTTCCTTATGTGGTTTCTTTACTTATCCCAATGCAGGGTATTATCAAAACTGTATCAACATCCCACCGAACATCCACTTAAAAATGGGAAAATTTCTTCAGTTATACAAACATCCCTTACTACCTGGTGAATTCAGTCAATTCACGTATATTGGCCTATTAGTATATGCAGTGCATTAGTATAGCATTGCATGCTCTGTGCTTAGTGGTGAAAAGACAGATACCCAGATGTTACACTAAATTTTCTGTCTGTTTGAAAATACCAATTTAAGCAAGTACATATTGTACAAGTTGTTAGTCCCTCACTTTCCAGCTATAGCAGATACCACCAATAACAGATCATAACATCCTTTCCTGTTTGGTCTGCTTTGGCCTCAGGATTCTTTTCAACATAGCACCCCAGATATCACAGAAGCAGGGAGTCAGGTTTGGGAGATGCACCCCCTTGTTATTCCTGGGCTGGGGATCAAGCAGCGTCCATGTTTCAGCCTGCAGCTCCACCCCTAACTCTGCCCTCTCCTTTCCATTTGGAAGAACTGCCCTTTTGTGAGACTGTCAAAGCCAGACTCGGAAACCATCCATTTAATCCAACACTTTCACTTACAGATAGAAAACTGAGGCAGAGGGGATATTAAGTCACCTGACTTACATAGTTAGTAGGAAACACGTGTTTTCTAAATCTCAGTTTGAACAGGAATTTTTGCCATGTTCTTCTGGGGCTTGGGAATTCTAAGACTTTTTTTTTTTTTTTTACATTAGCCTTTCTGACCTTTTAGAAGTGAGAATGCCTGTTTGTCCTCTTGGCCAAAGCCAGACAACTGTGTGAAAGTGAGTTTGAAAAACAAAAACAAAAAGATGCTGGAAATTCAACAGCTTGTTTCTTCAAGGACATGGATTTTTTTTTTTTTTCTGGTGTCCTCTCATATGTAGGGCATGGGTTAGACTTTGCTAGAGAGAAAATTAGACTGTGTTTAGCTTTAACAGTAGTCATACAGACACACACGCCCTTCCCCTTTCAATCCTTGCCTTGTGAAAATAAACTTTAGGTTTGGGCGACCTGCTTGTGATCTTGGTTGATGAAGGGGCCTAGCTGTGTTTCAGTAGTCAGTGCTGGGTCCAAAGAGGAAAGGTGTGGGGCTCCCCATCTTTGTTCTTTCACTCCTTCCACAGTAGGGTTCTCCTACTTCTGCTTTCCACAGATGGGCACCTCAAACTGTACTGTGTATTGGAGCAAAACGATCGTTTTCCTTCGCTAAGGCACTAATTCGTAAATTCATTTCTTGTTTAAAAATAAAAATAAAGTTACTCTCTGCCACGCACAGTTCTCATCAACATGTTGGAAGGAAAAAGCCTAGCCTGTCTTGTGGAAACTAAGCAGATGCTGGGCCTCTTGATGGCAAGCTAACTGGGTGAGAGGTCAGCCCCATAAGCACAGCCTGGGCTGCCCCGCCTGGCAGTGGAGTCAACAAGGAGAAGTTTAGTGGGTGAAGGGTCACCGCTGTGGAGCTGCAGTCACTTCCTATGCGTCACTCTCGGGCACCTAGTTTCTGTTCAGGGAAATAAAGCTCAGTAGGGAAAAGGTCACACAGACCAGAGGCAGCTCTGTAACAGCCCCCTCCTGCCTCGATGCTGTGTCCAAGGCAAGAGGCCAAGCTCTCAGGCCTCTTGGCCTTTAGGAATTGTGCCGCTCAAGTGGAAAAACAGGGACTGTGAAGTGCTTTAAAGATCATCCTGTACTGAATATGGCAAACTGATAAACAACCTATTGAGTGGCTAATTCATATTGTGTAAAATAACATTATAGGAAGAGATTCTTTTTAAAAAACTGTGATAAAGGAACTTGCAGGTTCTCTGATTAGTTGCTCTAGACTAGTGTGATGGTTCCTGATCCTGGCCACACATTGGAATTACCCGGAAAGCTTTTACAAATGACTGATGCTTCATACCCATTGAATCAGAATCTCTTGCTGGGGCACCTCACCATCTTAATTTTTATAGTGTCTGAGGTGAGGAGGGTCTAATGTGCAGCATTGCTTTAGAATCTTAAAACCATGGCCATTTGAAGTGACTCCAGATTAGGAGAGATGTTCTCCATGTTCTAGAGCAGTGCTGTTTAGACTGTGGGTGGTGACCAATTAGTGGGTCATAAGATCAGTTTAATGGATCAAAACCAGTTTTAAAATGAATTAGAGTAGAGAAAAGCATGCTTGTGATAAGTGAAATTTTGAGGGGAGGGTGAAACTTTTGTTTCAGACCTCTCTGGATGATGATATAAGAAGACCAGTATTCTAGAATCTAGAAATAAAAGTTTTGCTGCCTTGAGCCTCCACTGAATTGTTCTAATTTGAAGTGGTTTTTGGCTTTTTAAACAGCTTTGTTGATTCCACAGGATGTTGTGGCTGTGAATTGGGAAGCCTGCCATGATATTATTTTGAAAAGTGCTGTGTAAACAGAGTTCCTTCCAGATGGCTCTCAGAGTTAGTTCAGTCTGAGCATTTCCTCTTGAAACATTACAAATGTAAAGAGAGGTCGTGACCAACATCCCAAGGTGAATTACTGAGAAGTTCAAATGAGAAAGAAGTTGGTTGCTTACAAGTCTGGATGGAACCTTGCCAGTGTGAGCTCTGCTCTAAGAAAACTAAGCTAGCTGAGAGGGAGCCATGATAGTCTTTCTGACCCATGGTATGAGGGGCGCTACACAGGCTGTCACTGACAGTGTCTAGAATCAGCCAAATGGTAGGATTCATACTCGGATAGGAAGGGGTGTCTCCACTGGAGATGATGAGTAACAGAAGAGAGGACTGTCAAGTTGCTATTAGAGAGTGAACCCAGAAATTGTATGGTGAAAATAGGAATATGGATGGCTGCAAGTTGTGTGGGTACAATTTTTGGATGGCCTCTTTTTCCCTTTCCATTAATGTCCTTTCTTCTTTAATATTTTTCTTTTGATTTTCTTTCAAATGAGTGCTTCTGTGTTATGCTACTTCCTTGGCTGCTGTGGACACTATGTTTTAGGATGGTAGCAGTTAGAGAATCTATACCCTACATCTATTTGAAAGGAAGTGGGAGGCTGCAACATTATTAGATGTGTATGTGAGTGAGGTTTCCATGTTTTATCTCGATATTTTGACACAAAGTTTAAAGTAACTCTTACTTTTTTTCTTCTTCCTTTGTATTGAGGGGGAAGAATTAATATAATATACTCTGTCCTTCAGAGAAAGCTGTCTAATAGTTTGATTCACTAGTTTCAATATTTTGATTTATGAAAGAATTGCTCAAAAGCAGTGACTAGTAGTGTTTGCCCTTCCTTCTCAAGAAGAGAGGGTTTGCTGTTTCTGCAACCAAAGGAATAATTATAGCTAATTTCTTCATGGACCTTGGAAAAAGTGGCAACAAATAATGGGTTTGTCCGTAGCAAAATGTTTCAAGCAAACACCTTATCAGTCACTGATCAGCTGCAAATCCATTTAAGGCAGAACCAGACCAGCCATGGGTGATTTTTCTCATTACAGTACTGTTTAAACTGTTGTTTCCAGATGACATAGGAGACATATCAGACAAATAACACCTGCAAAAAGAATTTGTGAAATATTGATTTTTCATCAGTCAAAAAAGTTTACTAAGCAGATGAAAAATAATTTGCCTTCACAGTGACATTTTCCTAAAGTCTTGCTTGTAGTCAGAGGCATTGTTTTTCCTTCAACACTCAAAACTTTAATTACCAGAAAAGGTTAGGATCAAAACCGAGGACATGTTGGTAAATTAGAGGTCACATCAGAAAAATAGATTCAGTTAGGTTTGAATGAATTTTTCATCTTGTCTCCTCCTCCCCCTGTAACCTCTTCTCCCTTCCCCACATGACCATACTTTCCTGTGTTCACATTAATTCTGTTAACAACGAGTGATATTTTGACATAATATTTTGATCTCAGTAAATTTTACATTTCTATCTCTATGTGAGATGGTTCAATTTGAAAGGGAGTCAGTATTTTATAATAGAGAAAGATGGGTTAAAGTAATGGGGGTCCTGGGTTCATTTCTTTTGATACTCACTGAGAGGCCCTCAAAAAATCATTTGATCTCTCTGGGTCATAGTTCCCATGTTGATAAAGATCAAGAGCTGTTGAAGATGACCTCTAATGGTCATTGCACTCCTAAAATCTCCTTGTTTGCCCATTATTAATTTTAAAATTCTCACTGAATGAGTCTGAGTAATTGTTTCCTTTTAGACATTAAGAAAGAATCTTTCATAACAGTTCAATTAGTATAAATATTACCGGATGCAAGTTCATGTGTCTGATGCACCATGAGGCCAAAGAAACCGAAATCTCATAGTGTGGAGCAGAGAAAGGTTTATTGCAGGGCTGAGCAAGAAGGATGGGGTGGCATATGCTCAAGAAAACGCCTGAACTTCCTGAAGGGTTTCAGCAAAGCATATTTAAAGGCCAGGTAAGGGAGGGAGGTGGCAGGATATAAGATCAACTTGTGCACAGTTCTCTGATTGGTTGATGTTGAGATAACTGGGTGGTCAACCCTATCAGCCCCTAGCTGCCAGAAGGTCTGGGGGCCAGGTGCTCACCACCATCAAGTAGTTAATTTTTTCCCTTCGGTGGTGTTTTTAGCATCTGAAAAACTCAGGTTATATGCATGAGGTACTATTATCTGGGTACTTCAGAGAGGAGCTACAGTAGAGGATGGAGGGCGGGGTTCTGTCCTGGGAAGGCCCACAGGGTCCAGCTTGGTTACATAAATTCTCTTTCCAGGCAGGGATATTCTTATATTGTCCCAGAGCAACAACTGTCTCCCTGTGGCTAGTTCTGTTCTCTGGAAGAACTCAAAATAAATCCAGCCATGGCTAGGCACAAGATTTTGGTCCAACTTATTGAATGTTCTCTAATGGGGTTTTGAATCTTGAGAGAGGCTGCAGCTGCAAGAACATGGAGACAGGTGCTGATCATCCATCATTAATGATAGTTGATGAGGTGTGGGGATAAGATTTTTCCTGGGTCACCCTGCTTGGCTTCTGGCTGCACTGTCCCTGAGCTTCCTCCATCCTTTCTGAACCTGATCCTCCTGTGTCATGTGGATTTTGTGAACAGATTTCCATTCTGATTAAGATAGTCCTAGTTAGATACAATTGGAGCTTTTAAAAAAAGATCTAGAAGGTGGCAATCAAGATGCTTGAGTGATTTTCCATGAAATTTCCCCCCAAATTTGGAGGCAAATACTATTATGCCCATGTATGCTTTTCCTTAGAATTTGAACACTCTTCCTTTGACATTCCTGGACCTTTCGCCATCTTGTAGATGTACAGTGGTACTCACCTACAATGGTTCTCTTACTTATTATTCTTGACACCATTTGCTTAGTTGTGTAAACTAATGTTGAATTTGCTTTTGATGACACAACATTATATTTTTGGTTGAGTTTATTGTCAACTAAAACTCCAATGCCCACTCCCCTCTGTCCCCCATAAAACATATATACACTTAATTGATTTTTCAAACCTAGTAGTTTTTTTCAAAATTTCATCAATCTTGCCTATCCAGATCTTAGTGAATTAAAATTCTATACTATTGCCTATCTTAAGAAAAATTGTTTAATTGCTTCTGTCACCTCACAATTTGACAATCCTATAATTGCTATTTGGCCAAGTTGCTTATAAGGAAGATTGAGTCAAGGACCAAGCTCTTTGTAAGAACCCTAGAAAACTGTTTTTGGAAGAAAATAGAGTAGAACACCAATTTTGCAAGATGCAGCTGAAAAAGAATACCATCCTCAAATACATGTGAAAAATGCTACATACTAAATCATACCTTTTGAGATTTAAAATACACATTGATGATTTAAAAACTCTGAGAAACTTCCCTCTAGATCGACACTGATCAACTAAATTAGCATTTCCCAAACTGCTCCACTAGGTATTCCTTGATAAAATAAGTTAAGAAAGGCATAAATAAAATTTATTTACCCGAGGACTTACAAAACCGTATTTATGGTAATGCATAATGTGAACCTGTAGAATATTCAGTCTTTGTACAATCCACTGGACCACAGAGACTTCTTCACAGAGCATCTTTCAAGACTGGTATGGTAAGTTTGGTAAAACCAAGTCAGTGAATATTTTGGGGCCATGGTTATTTCATTGGTTCTACGTCTGCCTAGCTTTTTCAATCTTAAATTTTGTGAATTGATCTGAGTGACATGTGCTAAGAGCAGACATTAAGGTCACTGACTCCACCAGTGCTAAGAGCAGACATTAAGGTCACTTTTTGAAAGAACTCACTTTAAAAAATCAAGTTTATTGAGTCAAAACTAACTTTATTATTATTTATGTACAATAAAATGTGATCCTTTTAAGGGTACATTTTTAGAGTTTTGACAAATGTATTTATCTGTGTAACCACCAACACAATTAAGATATAGAACATTTCTATCACCCCCAAAATTTCTCTCATGCCCTTTGCAGTCAATCTACTGTGACCCCTGTGCCCCGGCAACCACTGATCTGCCCTTCATCACTATAGGTTAGATTTTCTTTTTTCTAGAATCTCATATAAACAGTATCATACAGCATGTACTTTTGTTCCTGGCTTATTTTATTTAGGATATTTTAAAGATTCATCCATGTTATTATATGCATTAGTAGTTCATTCTTTCTTCTTTTGCATTTTTTTTTTTTTTTTTTGCTGAGAAGTATTCTACTCTATGGGTCCAATACAACTTGTTTGTCCATCTGTCTGTGATGAGCTGTAGGACTGTTCCTAGTTATGAACATTGTATACAAGTTTGTGTGTACCTCAGAAGTGTATGAGTTCCAGTTTCTCTACATCCTCACCAACACTTGATATGGTTACTCTTTTTCACCTTGGCCATTCTAGTGGGTGTGAAGAGATAGCTCGTGATTTTAATTTGAGCTTCTCTGATGACTAATGGTGTTGAACATTTTTTCAAGTGCTGTTAGCCATTTGTGTATCCTCTTTTGTGAGGTTCATGTTCAAATCTTTTGTCCATGTAAAATATGGGTGTTTGTCTTTCTTATTGATATTTAAAAATTCTTTATATGGTCTACATGTCCTTTTTGAGATATGATGTATGAGGCACACATACGTGCTATGTTATATTTATGTATACATACACATATGTGTGTGTATACATATATACACACATATTATTAGATGTACACACATAATATTTTCAATTATATTAGATATATTCTCCCAGTCTGTGGTCTGCCTTTTACTTTCTTAAATGGTGTCTTTCTAAGTGATAAAGCTTTGAATTTGGAAAAAAAAATCCAGTTTTCCCAATATTTTTCTGTAATATTCTTGCTTTTTTGGCTGTTCTTAGGAATTTTTTGCCTACCACATGGTCATAAAAGAAGTGAGTTTTCCCCTTGTATTGTTGTATTGGCTCATTTTAGCCATTGTGTTAAGACATTCCCCCATTCCCTTCCCTTCCTTTCCACAGACTCATCAGGAGTTGTCTGGAAAAGAGAGTAATCTTCCAGTTGTTGGGAGTCTACATCAGCCAGTGTGGCAGAAGCATGGTTAGAGCCTATTTTAAAAGGACACAGGACATTTGTAATATGTAGAACTCTTAGAAGACTACTCTGAAAGACCTTTCTTAACCACTTTATTAAATGTCTCCTCAGTTTACTCTCTGTCACACCTATCACCTTGGGAGTTTTCTTCAAGGCACAATTATGTCTGACAGTTTGTTTGTTTGTGTACTATTTCTCATCTGACTCTGACATTAGACTGTCAACTTTCTGTCTTGTTCACATGTAGTGAATGAGTGGATGAACCACCCAGTAGAGGCCAGTTTGCAGTGTGGCTGGCAGCAAAGATGTCGGTTTGGGTTTTGTGGCTTCCATCTCTTCAGCCTCTAGAAGCATCCCCTCCCTGTCACTTTCACTCAGTACATTTGTAATTACTACATGGGGGTAAAGCCTTTGCATAGAATTGCTGAGCCCATTTCTTTACAGAGGCAATCTCTCTAATCCTCACCTTAAATGAGAACAGATTCTCTGACACCTCTGTGTTCACCCTTTCATGAGTAAGAGATGATTCAGGATGGGGTAATGGGGGGATTATTAGGAAGATTGCTTCTTTCTGTAATTTCCAGCCTTTTAGATGGGTAATTAGCAACAGAATATTGGTTTTCTTAGACTGTTGCCTAGTAGCATAAACTTGGTTAAAGCAGTCCTGCTGGCATTCTAGGAAAGGGTTTCTTTTACTTGTGTTTATCATTCAGCTGCTGAAATTCACACTGGGTTAAACTTGGCATGACAGCTCTCAGCTCAGTTGCAACTTAGAAGAAAACAGATTCTGCTTTGCTTAAATTGTTTTCGATTGACTGGGTAAGAATAAATTAAAGGTTCTCGTAGGTAATAGCTTCTGAATTCAATTAAAAATATCATCAGGCAGCTGCTTTCTTTTTTTTCTGAAAGTACTGAAATGATTTTGAGCTACTTAATTGATTTTCTTATGAAGTTTTTTGACTGACAGGTTTAGTTTAATTCTTCCTCAATATTTTTCACTCATAGCAATATAGAAATAGAAAATGGGAATCAGGAAAAAAAATTCTAATTACCCTGCTATGGTAAAAATCTCACAGTTACAACATCTTAAAGGTCAGTCAGTTCATCTCTTCATTTGTTCATTCATTCGAACATGGATTCATTGATCAAACATTTATCTCTTAATTTGTGCCAGGTTCACTGCACAAGTGTTTAATACTTGGCACACTTGGGATTTTTTTTTTCCTTGATTACAAGTGATGCTAGTTGCTAGTCTACAAATTTCAAGCAAGCTAGGGCTATGTCTGTTTTATTTGCTGCTGGATTGTAAGTACCAAGAAGAATGGGTGGTGAATAGCAGACTAGTGATAAACATTTAGTGGAAGAAAGAAAGGACAAAAGGAAGGGAGGAAGGAAGAAAGGAAGGAGGTGGGTAGGAACATACTTAGCTTACTTAGAGGCTAAGGTTAGCCAAACTCTTCTTTCTCTTCAGTACAGATCAAGGAAGTTTCCACAAGATGTTTCCTTCTTAGCCATGTAAGCAAATCATGTCTTTTTTAAAATATATTTTTTTTATTTGAAAGTAACTTGTTCTGATACTATACTATGAAAGAGAATTGGAGAAAATTCTGCATGTTTCAACCCCCAAAAGACTATGTAATTGCCAAAAAGAGGCATTGTGAAAGAAGCTAATCCCCAAGCTTTACATACTATATGATTCCATTTATCTCAGTGTTAAAACCAGTTAAACTTAACCTTTACTGCTGGAAGTCAAAGTGTAAGGGACAGGGGGGGACACGAGGGGTTTTGGGGATGTTGGCAGGTTTTATTTCTTTACCTGATTAATGATTATGATGACAGTTATATGTGATAATTAATTGACCTATACATTTATGTTTTGTACCTTTTCTTTATGTGTGTCATACTTCAATATAGAAGTTTAAAATATGATACAGAAAATGATTTTTAAAAATCACCCAAAATTCAACCACTTTGATATAACCACCATTAACATTTTGGTCTCTGCTCTTCTAAACTTTTTTTTTTATATACAAGTATATCTACATAGACACCAACCTCTTCCTTCCCCCAGAAAACTCCTATAAAAACATTTATAAACACAGAAGCACAGTTACACACATCTTACTTTTTTTTTATGGAACAAGATTCTCCTACATATATAGTATTGTTTTATAACCCATTTTTAAAAATTAGTATGAAAAAGGCTTTGATGTTTTTCCTGATAACTAAAAAATGCTCAATAAAATATAAGGAATACAGAATACATGCAAAGAAGGTACTATTCACTTTTAACCTCATCACTCAGAAAAAAATGAGTCTTACAAATTTTCTGACAAATATGACATCACAAGTGTTTCCCAGAGTACCTTAACAAAGTAGAGTATCTGATTCTGTCCTTCAGATTGAATTCTGCAACTTACTGTAGTAAAGATATTTTGAAATAATAAGAAGTTCTTTCTGCTAGACATAATGGGATGTCTGCATCTGAGTCAAGTCAATAATGCATTCCTGAACTTGGCTCTTGGCTTTATAAGTTCACAAAGTTAATATTGTAAGTTAACTGGTATCTGAGAGCCAAATTCAAAAGACTCAGACTTCAAAGATGCAAACTATCTGGAATGCTAAACGTGCTCTCTCACTTTTGTACCTGATCGAGCTCTTTGCCTGCAGCTCTCTCCAGTTACCTATGTGCCTCTCTCCCTCCATTCAGATCTCTGCTTAAATGTCCCATATCTGAAGGCTTTCTTGACCAACCTTTGCAAAGTAGCACACCTCACTCCCCAACACTGTGAATCCCCTCTTTTATGTTTCCTCTAGGCACTTACCGTTACCTGACATTATATTAAGCACTTAGATTTTAGAGTATTCATTAGGATCTCTCTGTTTTGTCCACCCATGTCTGCCACACAGTATATGCTTAATCAATTTTTGTAGAATGAAGGAATTGTCCCCCTAAATGTTGCACAGCAAGTTAAGTGCCCTTTTTTGCTCCTTCTTTACTTCTTGAAAAATACCTTTGGGAAAAATGATCATGAGCAGGAGTTATGTGTCACCATAATGGTATCACCATGAAGCATGCACTCTACAGACAGTTTTGTTTTATTGATGTGATTTTAAAGACACTTTCATTTGCCAGTTACCAACTTGAGGCTCATGAGGCCAGAAAGGTTCTTGGAGCTCTTTTTAAAATTTCAAAACTTCTAATGAAACCCATGCAGTTATCTTTAATTAGGCTGTGGGGGAAATAGATAAATCCAGATAATCCAGAGGTTGCAAAATCTTCATAGGTCATGGTGATTTGGTATTTTTTTCATAGTATCATAAGCGAAAAAATTTCCTAACAGCCCTGTTTATTAAATATTTATATCCATACCACTTGTAGTAATTGTTTGTCTGAGATATGCTGCCATGTTTCTCTAGAAGATTTTAAGTATCTTGCAGAAGTCTTGTGAATTTGTTGCAGCACTCTGAGGTGACTTGGCACACAATTTGGGAACCATGGAGCTGACCAAAGCTTCTAAACTGT
Organism: Camelus dromedarius; assembly: GCF_036321535.1. Classification (NCBI taxonomy): domain Eukaryota; kingdom Metazoa; phylum Chordata; class Mammalia; order Artiodactyla; family Camelidae; genus Camelus; species Camelus dromedarius. The sequence goes on along the minus strand of NC_087442.1, from coordinate 60,117,878 downwards.
ATGTTTACCATATTACTAAGACCAAGTTACTATAATTCCAGTTTAATTTGGTGATTGACGATATCATCAGAATTCCCAGCACAAGACTGCTGAGATAAATGCAACTCTCAGAGCACAAGTTGAGTGGTTATCATGTTTGACTTGAATGGGTTAAATCCTGCCGTGGGGACAGCCAAGAGTTCTGTGTTCTAAGGAACTAGATTCTTCTTACTTAATATTGTTTATTAGTAGCCTTATGGTCCTGATACCAATTTATGTGATTTTATAATACTGTTATAAACTTTGCTGCTGATAAATCATTTGTAATTTGGATTAACATTGACCAAAAAAATAGTGATAATATGGGTAGAACAAACTGTTTATTGTTTAATGTATATGAAGTTAATTTGGTAGACAAAATCTTTTAAAGACTCCACTGACATTGGGTGGGGGCAGATGAAATAAATTTTTAAAAGTCCCATTGGTGTTGAAAAGTTGGTAAACAGTTGCTCTAGTCCTTTGGTTAAATGGGATGCACCTTAGCCTGATTAATGAAGCATTTATAAACTTACCTTAGAGGGAAGGTTGGAGGCCCTACCTCTGCAGAAGACTACTTGATTTCATTATGTGATGATTTTGATGAGGAGCACTGTCAAAAAGTAACATTTTTTGATTGTCCTCCCAGCCTTTGGATTCCAGACTCCTATACACATAAAAGATAAATAATAACAAGCATTGGAAAAGATGGGGAGAAGTTAGAACCTGCATACACTGCTGTTACGAATGGAAAATACTACACTTTGGAAAGCAACCTGAAAACTGCTCAGAAGGTTAAACATACCATCACCCTATGGCCCAGCAAGTCCATCCTACATCCAAGAAAACATATGGCCACAAAAAAAATGTTGTACATAAAAGATCATAATAGCATTATTCATAATAGCCAAAGAGTAGAAATAACCCAAATGCCCAACAGCTGATGAATGGATGAATAATAAGTGGTATAGCCACACAGTGGAATATTATTTGGTAATAAAAAAGAATGAAGTACTGACACATGCTACAACATAGATGAATGTTGAAAATGTATTAAATGAAGGAAGCCATTCACAAAACCACATACTGTATGATTCATATGAAGCATCCAGAATGGGCAAATCTATAGAGACACAGGTAGATTAGTGGTTACTGACGGCTGGGAGTGTTGGGGAAGTGATAACTAAAGAGAACATGGCTCCTTTTGGAGTGATGAAAGTGTTCTAAAATCAATTGTGCTGGTGTTCACACAACTCTGAGAAAATACTAAAAACCATTGAATTGTACACTTTAAATGAGTGAATTGTATGGTATGTGAATTATATTTTAATACAACTTCTGCCAAAAAAGTAAATAATGTATTAACAGTAGGCTACACTCATTAAAGAGGAAATTAGTGAATTGAAAGACAGACCTGAGATAATCACTCTGAATGTAACACAGAAACATCAAGAAATAGAGAATATGAAAGAGATACATTGTTTGACAATCTCTGTCATATGTCCAGTGGAGTCCCAGAAAGAGAATATAAGGAATAAAGGAAAAGAAGATATTAAAAAGATATCATAGCTAATGATTTTCCATAATCTGAGATAGATCAAAAGCTCAAATCTAAAGGTGCTCATGGAGGAGGAGCTTTTGAAAAACACAAGCTGAAGGCGCTTTTGCAGAATAGGCAAAAAGAAAACCTTAAATGCTAATCGAGAGAAAAATCATATTGCTTATACATGAATGATATTTAAATTGACAAAACAATAATAATGGATGGCATAAAACAATGAAACAGCTTTAAGGCACTGAGGGAAAATCAACTTTTACCTATATGTACTTTAATACTCTATATGTCTACTTTAACCTACCATTGAAGAATTAAAACAGAGACATCTCAGACATCTAAGAAGTAAATTTTACTACTCATAGATTTTTGCTTTTGAAATACTGGTTGATGTAATTCAGCAAGAAAGGAAGTTAAATCTGAAAGAAAGCTATGAAGTCAAGAAACAATGGTAAGCAACAAAATTGTATAAGGTAAGCCCCACCCAACCATATATTTTATATCAAGGTATCAGGCAATATGATCAAACTTGATATTGAATGGATTTGGGGTCTTAGGCTATATGAAGAATCTTTTTTTCTGGCTTAAAAGGACTGAATTTTTACAAATAGAACTGAGACACATTTAAAATATTCCTTAGGGGTGTGTGTGTGTGGGTATCTGTGTTTCAGGGCGGGCACGTCCAGTTTGCCAACAAGTCTTTCCTGTCTCCACTCAGGGAGTTTGTGGTCAGCAGAAGACCATATTATTGAAATGCAAGCACCAGTGTCGCCCCCATGGGTCTTTACCCCTACCTCCATTCTCTGGGTCGTCCACTTCACTCTTGTCACTCCCGTTCCCTGTTCTCTATCCCCACTGGTAGTGACCCCTACAGTGATTGCTAGGCACTAGCTGAGAAGGAAAAAAAGCCATTCATTATATCTACGTTGTGGGACCATTTTGGCAATTAGTCACATCTAATATAGAGTCACTGATAACTATTAAACGTGAATTTTTGCCTCTTTTTTAAAAATCAAAGCACATTCAATATACAACTTGAATAGGAGATGAAATGGCCACTGTTGGCCAGACTTTTGAGAAGCAAGTCTCCTGCAAATTACACAATATACCTTGCTCAAAGGCTCAGAGAATACACGGATCATTGCTCTTCTGATAGGAATATGATACTGCTAAGTGCCTCTTCAGACCATCCACCAATCCCCTTTCAGGAAAACCCACTTTCCCAGGGTCCAAGCAGGGCCTCACTCGATGGTAACTGTTGGTACAGTGAAGTGTTATTCCTGCCTCAATGACCTAATGTATTGCCTCAAGCTTGGTTTTATTCAGGTCATATTGTGTACTTTTCCCTTTTATCTTGTGAGGGACTACTGCTTTCACAGCACATCCCATTCTGAGCACTGACGTCAATGATCTGATGGCTTCCATGCAGTTGCTGAAGATCAGCTTACAGTTCTATTCCTCATCCACTTGAACAATCACAAACAGAAAGTCAAGCAGACCCCACTTCCGTACTTGTACTATATTTATTCTTAGCACTCTACTGAGACTTGGCAACAGCCAGTGGAATCAGGAGTTACTTTGTTTGGATTAGGTCAACAGTCATCCTCCAAGTTTTTCATCTGTCTTGTTTGTTGTGGTGCAGTGGCCCCTGTTACAACATTCTATCCAAAACACAAATGGCATGGATAAATCCATCTTGATAAATGACATAGAGAGCTGAATCACTGGTATTTATTTACTTTAAAATTCACATTTAAATCAGTCATTATTAATAAAATGACACTGATGTGTGCCTACCAACTTAATTTTCTTAGTTAAGAAAACTCTCAAAGAATTCTATTTTCTCCTAAACTGTCCAGAGATGCGTAAATATGTAGCTGCTTAGAAAGGCCATTTGCACTGCTCTTATAATTTCAATTATTCTAAAGAAGGTGTTAGTATTTTTTTCAAATATAAAGTTTGCAACTTTAAAGAAAGAGTATAGTTACAGAAATGAGGTAAACTCTTGTAGAATGAAGCTAGGCTCATCTTATTAAAGTTCCTGCATAGATCTCTAACCATGCTTTGTATTTTGACTTTCATAAGTTCCTTCTCTTTAAAAATATAAGTTTTCCATATCAGATATTCAGGTTCTTTCTTAAGTTCTAGTACCTTTGCAATATACCTCTCATTCCATCATCACACCACATACTTTCCTTATTGTACAGCACTTCACAGTTTTCAACCTCTGGTATCTACTTTGGTCTTCGCAACCATCTTGTGAGGTAGGGTCATCAGATATTATGTGCCTTTCCATTTTACCTCTAGTGTGAAATGTTTTTCATCTTATAATTAGTGTACTTACAGTAAAATTAATTATATTTCAATAATTTTGCAATGCCCTGTGAAATGGTGAGAAAAAATGGTAAGGTGTTGTAAAAAATAGACTGAGGAGTTTCTGACTTGAGTCAGAGCCATTTTACTTGTACAGTGAAATAAACCTGGAATCAAGCTAATGGGAAAGAGGGTGGCATCCAGTAAATGCAAAAAAGCCTGGAGCTACACATAAAACAGTGCTATATTTGGCTTCTTGGCTTCTTTATGTTTTTCATGCATGCCTTTCAGGCCACATGTTGATCTTTAATTACATTTTTTCCCTCTCCCCTGACCCCATCCCCAGGAATAGTGTGCTTTATTTAAAAAATTTTTTACCTCTATGAGAATTTGGAGACATAGGGTGTGGAGGAGTTTGAGTACTATATAAGTCAGGGTAAGTAACTGCTAGCTGCTTTAACAGTCAAACTTTAAAATCTCATTTACCTAATACAACAAAATAATTATTTCTTATTCTTGTCACAGTCGAATGCAGGCCAGGCACATTTTCTCCACTGGTATCCCAGAGATCCAGGCTGCTTCCATATTACATCAGTACTATCTGAAAAAATCTTTGCTTCTAGTTTCATCACTGAGAGATGGAGAGGGAGAGAGAGAGAGATTGTGGAGAATTCACACATGCTTATAACTGTTTTGGACCCAAAGAAGCACATCATTTAAACCACAGAACTGATTATAAGGTCCCAAATTAATTACAATGCTGAGAAATGTAGAGGAACACATAGAGTATTTGGTGAGTACTAACTCTATTGCCTATGAATGTATAGAATGATTTCAATTCATAGAAAATTAGAGCTGAAAAAGATTTTAGAGATCATCTAGTTTATAGAATCAGAGGTTAGAGACGTTGAAGGACTTGGCCAAATTTGCACATCCAGGATGTGGCAGAGGGAAGAGTATATCATATTAAGTAGTATTTTCTAGGTTGTTCTTATGTACCAGGCACTGCGTTTATACATCTGTATACCTTATCTCCTGAACCAACGCACTAGCCCTGTGAGACAGACACTGTTCTTATCTTCATTTTAAAGATGAAAATTACAGTTTAGAGAAGACAGTTGAAGCATCTCAGGTCACGCAGTTAAACTGCAGAATGGAGATCCAGACCCAGACTGCCTATCGTTAAAATGCTGATGTGCAGCTATCACTTGGTGTCCACCGTTTTTGCTCTGGTACCCAAATCCTTCTTCTGGTTATACCAACAGACTACGTAGCCTGGGGATCAAATACAGACGGCCTCATCAAAGAACTGTGCTACAGGGGCTTTACGACTGAAACTGCTCCAGTATCTCTACTTGTCTGCAAGAGAGGTTGAAGTTGCTTGTGGGAGCGTAGAGACAGTAATGCCATCAACATAGCCAGATCACAGTAGATTATCATGGTGAAGCTTGCTCCTGGCTTTGAACAAGGGTTTTCCCATAAAGCATATGAGTACTTTCTGTCATGTGAGAAGTAGCCAATACCTCTCAGAGAACCAGGTAAAAAACATTAACTTACGCCTGCAGGGTAGATGAATGGAAAAAAACAGATGTTGCAATGTCTATTTAAGAAGCAAATATGAAATCAGATAGCATGATCATTTCTTATAGTTCTTGTTCTTCTACATGACAGCAATACTGTGAACTTTAACCATAATTGTTCACATCTACCCATTAGATCAGGTTGTAGGCATCAAAGCCTAGAGTTTCCTTTTTTTTTTTAAGTTAGCTATTTTATCATCAATGCGAAATTTTTCATTTCTAGTGAAAAAGACAAAAATAGATTTAAAAAATTGTTTCTAATTAAGGTTAAATAATGATGTGTTCAGCATAATGCCTGGAGTATAGTAAGCGCTCAGTAAATGGGATCTCTTGCTATTCTTCTCACTATGGTTACTCTTACGCATCTTAGCCAGTGAGTTGCTACGGGGCCAGTTTTTCATCACTTTCAATCTCACTGTTATTGCCAACTTCTTTATACCAGGAGGGAGTAAAAATTTCACCAGGGAGAGGGGGCGGTTGTGACAGAAAATTACCCATCCTATTTATTTAACTGAAATGATCGCTTGCTTGATTGACTTCACAAAACTGCCAGGTTGTTTTAGACCCAGCTTGCCACCAATAGGAAGGCATGGACCCACAGTTTCTAAAACATGTGGGCGCAGGCCAGGTGAAACATGAGATAATTAACTGAATATCAATCCAAATAAGTGTTTTGGAGGCAAAATGAGTTACTGTTATCTAGTCTTGTTGAAGTCTTCTGGGGAAGGAAGCATGCTGTCCAGGAAGAATCAGTCTAGTTGCCATCAGAAGAACTAGTAGGAGTCCCAACTCTTGTTACTGTATTAAGTCCCTTACTTTCTTCACAAGTGTGAGATTTCTTTTCCACTGTTAAATGGGGTGATTATTTTGAGAGTCTAATACATGTTACAGGACTTAAAAAATAATTTCATATTCATATAAACTGCCCCCGTAACATGATATGTGAGGTCTGAAAATTAAGTTGCGTAAAGTATGAAGTCACTTTATTGCATAATTAATGAAATGCAGCATGTTCCAGGGTCCAAGTGTGCCATCCACACTACCCAGAACCTGCTGAAGTTTGGAGTTTTGTAGTTACCCATTTAATTGGCCAGTTTGAGATTGTTTATTGTTTCTCCTTCTGGTTTTGCCCTTTTTTCCTCCCACTCAAACTTTAGCTTTCTCTGACTCAGAAGGAGCTAATCAGAGGATGGAAGTCAGTGCCAATCATGTTATATACAAATTCATGTTTGGGTGGGAATTTCACTTTATTCCCTTAGATTTAGAAAGGTTAAGTAAGTTACCCATGGCCAGTGTGTAATGGAATAGAGAAAAGTTTATTCTTCTTTTTCTTAGGAAAAGCACTGCATTTACATGAAGAAATAATTTGAAGCACTATAATACATGCTATGATGCTATGCATGAACTGAGAGGAAGGGCTGGCTAGCATTGTTGCTGAAGGGATGGTTGGGCTTGAGGAGGGGTGCAGAGAGGAGAAAACATAAAAGGAAAGCAAGAAAAGAGAGTAGGAGGAAAGGGACTGGCAGAAGGCTGTGCTGTGATCCCTGGATCTTCAGTGTGTGTACAAAACCCAAATATATACTTGAAGTCATTGGCATTCTTGTGGAAATCTGGGAAGGGGTTAAATTTTGAATCTGGGTTTTTACCGGGTTGATATAGGAAGAACATAGATGAACATAGGCATTTAGGTCCAGTTCTGACATTCAAATTATTTGTGATAGGTCCCAATACTACTTAATAAGATAATTGCTCATGTTCAAGTTATTAAAAATGTGCACTAGATGTCTCTGTGAAATGGCCTCAATTTAACATCAACTTTTGAGTCTGGGTCCATATAATCTGCAGAAAGATTAGTTTATGTCTTCTGTTTGATCTAATTCTAGAATATGGTTAAGTTGTAAGACTTAGAGCTGAAAACACCTCTTTTCCTTAAATCCCTTTAAGATTGGAAACTAAGCTGGAATTCATGACTGGTTCCTTCACTGCACATCAAATACGCAGGACTCTGTTGAGTAGCATTTTTAAGCTCTTAGAATTCTTTGCATGAAATTGAAACTGCAGAGAATTTCATTTAATGGAAATAAATCCATCCTGTGGCCATTGCATGTAAGTTTTCCACGTTGTTCTTAAGCCATAAAAGGAACATTATTTTCAGCTTTTCATCTACATGTAGTTCATACATGGAGAAAAAAATTCTCACTTTGATAGCATATAAAATATTTATTATCTAGGTTATTAAAACATTACCCAAGAGCAGTGGTTCCTCCTTTGCTCAAATAAACTCTGAAAATTATCACACATTCTCATCAGTAAGAGTGGCTTCCCAAACCATGATACTCCATTAGGGATTGGGGCAGGCAGGGGAAGAAATGTGTCCATTTTTAAGAAATATGCGAAGAGCAGGACAGATTTTTTAGGGCTTTGTGTGCAGTTGGGAAGAGCTCCTTCTACTTATGTTTAGAATCTGACTGTTCAGGGTTGAATTGCGCCTTTCCAAATTCATATGTGGAAGTCTCAACCTCCCCATTACTTCAGAATGTGCCCTTATTTGGAGATGGGGTCTTTATAGAGGTAATAATAAAGCTAAAATGGGATCTTCAGGGTGAACTCTAATCCAATATGACTGGTATCCTTATAAAAAGGGAAAAATCAGAAGACAGAAAACAATGTGAAGTTATAGGGAAAAAAACATACGAACATGAAGAGGGCCACCTATAAGCCAAGGAGAGATGTCTGGAATTGACTTCACTCACAGCCCTCAGAAGGAGCCAACTCTGCCAACATGTTGGTTTTGAACTTCTAGTCTCCCAAACTATGAGACAATAAATTTGTTTAATCCGCCTACTCTGTGGCACTTGTTAAGGTAGCTCTAGCAAACTAATACACTGACTTCCCATCACTGAGGAAAACAAGAGATATGAAGCTAACCCTGTTTCAGTTATCATAACTCTGAGAGTGGGAAACTGTTAGAAGGTAAATCATGAAGTTTGTCCCAGATGACTGTAGTCCAATGGGTAGACTATACTGGACTGGAGGTAAAAAAACAACTGACTCACATATACTTTACTCAAACCATTCATTGTTATGGCAAAAATAATACAATTGTAATATTCTGTTACTCCAATTCTGACATTTTTTCCTTACAAATTTTTATTTATTGAGAATTTATTTTAAAAAATAATTCAGAATCCCCCACCTTAGTAAATCAATTCTCCAATTTTTGTGTTTAATCTTTGTTCTGATCTAGACGTGTACTTAATTTCACTAAGATTTAATCATAGCATAGAAGCAGTTTTGTGGTTTGATTTTCCCCTTTAACAGTAGTTCTCAACCACAGACACTTTTTCCACACATCACTTACAGCCTGTGACTTTCGGCAATGTCTAGAGACATTTTTAATTGTCAGCTCGGGTGGTGGTGCTACTTGACATCTAGTGAGTGTAAACAGGGATGCTGCTGAGAATCTTATGACACGTGAAGTGGCCCCTCACCCAAAACAGCGATGATCCAACCCAAAATGGCAATAGCACTGAGTTGAGAAGCCTTGCCTTTTGACACGATGTCATAAATGTCTTCCATGTTGTTGCTACGTGGTCTTCATAATCTTTACTTTTATGGCTGCAAAATGTTTCACTGAATTGGTAGATTATAATATATTTAACCAATAAACATGTAATGTGTTGTTCAGATAGGTTCTAACTTTTCACCATTATAAATATTGGTGCAAGTATTTTTTTAATATAACTTTTTAGATGATAGGGAAGAAGAATCCAATAATGGAATTTAGATTAAAGGCTATAAATAAGCTAAATGTCAATTATTTTACTTAACATCTACTTTACTTACAGATATACTTCACTTACATATATATATGTGTGTGTGTGTATATATATATATATACACACATATATATATATATATATAAAATATATATACACATACACACACCCATATGCTTTCCTTTCTAGGGAAACACTTCTGTTTTCCTCATTTCTGTGCTGCCTGAAGACTTTCACAACTATGGTCCAGTTTTGGCCGTAACTCTTTTTCATACCTAAATAAAGAGTAGTCTTATAAAAATTTCCTAAGACCGTTAATTGCTCCTTACTTCATTTTAGAGGGCACCTTGGCCTGCTTCTCACTGATTCAACCTTGTAATCATCACTGCTTGTTGGCTCAGAATAGCCTTTCTTAAAGTGGAACCAGGTAACATCTATTGGATTCCTGTGCTCTTCCCATCTCACTCATCCAAAGTCAGGAGTTAAATTATCACAAGTTATCACAGACTACTTTCTTGAAGGGGTTTCTCCCTTTGCTTTTGGAACAGTGTAAAAGTTATTTTACATTATAAGAGGTAAGACAATTTATAGAGTGTTAAAACTCTTAAGTGAAATCATACGGTATCTCTCTTTCTCTGTCTGACTTATTTCACTTAGCATAATTTCCTCTAGGTCCATCCATGTTGTCACAAGTGGCAGTATTTCACTCTTTTATGGCTTTTATACAATATACATATATATCTCACATCTTCTTATCCATTCATCTATCATTAGACACTTAGGTTGCTTTCATATCTTGGCTATTATAAATAATGTTGCGATGAACATAGACGTGCATGTATCTTTAGAATTTGTGTTTTCATTTTCTCTGAATTTCTAGAAGTGGAATTACTGGATCATATGGTAGTTCTATTTTTAATATTTATTTATTCATTTATTTTTGGCATGGGAGTAATTAGGCTTATCTGTTTTTTCATTTTTAGAGGAGGTACTGGGGATTGAACCCAGGACCTTGTGCATGCTAAGCATGCTCTCTAGCACTTGAGCTATACCCTCCCCCCCTTATTTTTAATTTTTTGGGGAGACATCATGCTGCTTTTCATAGTGGCTACAATACTGAAGTGATTGGAGAGGACCCTTTAATAGCATGAAAAAAGGACGAAGGTGCTCATTTGTGGTTACTAGAGGCAGGGGGTGGGGGGAGGTGGAATTGGATGAAGGTAGTCAGAAGGTACAAAATTCTAGTTATAAGATAAATAAATACTAGGGATGTAATGTACAACATGATAAAGATAATTAACACTGCTGTGGGTTACATATGAAAGTTGTTAAGAGTAAATCCTAAGGGTTCTCATCATAAGGAAAAAATACTGTTTTCTTTTTCTTTTGTTTTGTGTCTATATGAGATGATGGAAGTTCACGAAACTTATTGTGTGTTATTCATGATGTATATTAAGTCAAATCGTTATGCTGTACACCTTAAACTTACACAATGCTGTATGTCAATTAGATCTCAGCAAAAGTAAAAAGAAAAAAAGAAAACAAAAGTACAAAGATAAAACAAATGCTTAAAGATGATAAAAGGTGAATTTTTTGTGTGGCCCTGAGAAACAAACTACCACTTCATACCCTATCCCCACTGCAGCACTCTAAGTAGGTGAAAGATTGTGATGGCCAGCTCTCCAGGCAGGCGGTATCAGCACCACACTGAAAATATTTCCTTCTAAGTACAGCAGTAGAACAGGAGTGGTGACAGCTGCTGAATGATAAATATGAGAGCAAACAAATGTGGAGTGATGAAACAGGTACAAAGACTTGCCTTCACTGGCCAGGTGGAAAGGAGCAATATTCTCACATCCAGACTCAGAATGTTAGAGATACTTGTTACCTATTTACCCCATCCTCATCACAACTGACAGCTGAGATATGTCATAATTACTTAGTTTTGACTCTCCAGATCCCATTTCCACGGAATCCCAGAAACCAGGCAGCAGGCGCAAAGAATAAATCCCAAGTCTTGATTGTCCTCAAGCATCTCAGGTCTTTTCTTTTTGTTTTAAAGTATAACGAGGACAGGACATGCATTAACAGCCAGAATTTCCAGGAGGGCAGGAACTCCAGTAAACTTGACATCAGGTTCTATCAAAACCATCTCATATAATCCATAAAAACAAGTGCCAAGTATAAAAATAATTCAACAAACTATATAGGAATAAATATTAAGCCAAGTCTAAAGTAAAATTAAATGATAAGTGGAAAGTTCTGTTTACTTTAAATTGTCAGAGTCAATACCAAGTGCAAATATTTCAAACATCTATAGATTATTTTTTGAAATGCAAATGAAACAAATTAATTAGCAGTTAAATTGATCCACATGACAACATTTTATGCAGGCAATGAAGAGGTGTCAAGGACAATTTGTCATGCCATATGTTTAAATTTAAATCCTTTCTGGATTTCTTGGGGGAGAAACTGTAAAAGAAGAACAACAAAATAAACATCAAATTATTTTATTTAAAAGCTGACTGTTGCTTCACTAAGGTATAGTTTGCTTAGCATGATTTTCCCCTCAAAAAGCAAGGGCTTGTATGTAGACAGTTCATTTTGGGAAGTGGTCCCAAGAAACAGGAATGGAAGGCAGTGGGGAATAAAGGAGGGATGGAAGGAGAGCTGGTATTAGGGTGTGTTCTTGAGTTGGTCACTGCTCTGGGCAACTGGAACACTGACAAGCAGTGTAGACTGTGCCTCAGAGTGGACCACCCAGAAGATGGGAAAGGGGGCACTTGGCACTAATCCACTGGCTTGCATTCCCCATTGGTCAACAGTTGCCCTCGGGGTATTAACCCACTTTGTGCTTCCAGTCTGCACATGTGAGGTAGTGTGACAGATTCCCAAAGTGTCTTTCAAGGTAGTGGAAGAACAAACCACAGATGAGAAGGTAAGAGATAAATGGTGAACCTAATGTGAGGGACTATCAGGAAACATCTGTGAGCAGAGGCATTGGCTGCAGCAATGTCTGGAGTAAAAGGTGATCTGCAAGGAAGAGACAAGGCACAGGAGGAGTTCAGTACATCTCCCATGCCTGTTCTAAATCACTCATAGTCACTGCTGGGAGTCTGGTGCTGATAAGAACCTAGAAGCTGAGTCTGGACTTACCAACAAAGAACCCAATGTCTGTGAGGTGGGAGTTACGGCGTTTCCCGAGTTCAGCCTCATTTTATGTCATATGGATATGGAGAGTCATAACTTTGTCTCCTTACTTCCAATTCTGAAAGGAATAAGGGAAGGAGAACTGTGGCTAATGGAGCAGCGAGAAGCCAATATAGTTCAGCTCTGTTCTCCCCTCATAGGAATGTCTAGATAGCGCCAGAAGGTGTAACGCAGAACAAGGTTCTTTTGTCAGTGTCGAACGAAACAAGCCTTTCATGAGTTGGACTGGCAGAGAATAACCAGTTCCTTTGGATGAGTTTGCTTTTGATTGAAGAGAGTAAACCATAAGAAGCATGGCAAGGAGTGTTTCCCATATAAATATCATCAGAAAGTGAAAACATACTGACTTTTTAGAGAGGAAAGAAGAGATCTGTGTGTTATACATAATTTATATACATAATTCATCTCTGAGTCTTCTTGTATTCTGAGTGCGTGTCTGATCTCAGCTACATCCTCTTGCCATGTAGCTTTGGAGAGTTCAGTTCCTTGTCTAGTACTTGGGAGGCTCCTAGGATGGGAGAAGTGCACATTATTCTGGTTGTTCTTTGTCATCTATGCCTCAGAATTCTTTCTGGCCTTGCCTTGGTCACTCATTCATGTCTTGTCTCCACTCTTGCTGCCTGATCTTCTTTTCATCATCTTTGCTCCAAATGTGCATAAGCCGCCCTTTCCTTCATTCCCTAAGGCAGCTCTACCACACAGCTGCTATTGTCGTGAGTTTTAGTAAAGACTTGGCGATGACAGAAGGATTACAGCATAGATGAAGAGGCTAACACTATTCCTAAAGAACTTGGCCAGTCTCTACACAGAGGAATCCATCAGAAGCCATCTTTCTCTTCAGCTGCAAATGCCTCAGGTTACTGGGGTCTTCAATTTCCCATTTTCCCACTTTCCCACTTCCTCACATTTCCTGGGGTCCCTAATACTTCCTTCCCCTCTAGTTGCCAAGGACAAGTCAAGAATCCCTGTAACTTCATGATGCAACACAAGTCAGCTCCTACTTTTTCTCAGCCTCTTTCTTCCAGACTAGCCCACAGGCAGTTCTTTAACAGAATAACAATAATACCCAGAAACAAGTCTTCCCAAATAAAAGAGAGAAATCCCGTTACTCATTAGAACACAGCTCCTGTATGTTTACTTTTTTTAAGAAGGCATTTTTATTTTCCTCATATATAAACAAAAATACAATTCTTTAAAATAGGCTTGGAGCTAGTTTAAGTTTGAAGCCCAAGGAGTATTGAGAGAAATGTCAGGATTTTGAATGGCCACAGAGGCTGAAGATGGTGGAAACAGATTTTTTAATGGAAGAATATTTAAACTTATGCCTAAGCCAGAACAAAGGAAGGACATAAGGATATTTTTCCAAAGTACTAGAGAAAACCCAACACCAGAATTGACGATTATGATGACTTGACTTCTGAATCTTGTGGCTTAGAGATGTCACATGTGGTGAAATAAAAGGTCATTTTAGAATAAATTGAATATTTAACCAGGCAAAGGAAATGGTGAATAGAAGAACCACAGACCAGTATTACTAACTAAAAGGCTTGAGTTATGCACCAAGACATTAAACCTTTTACACTGGGATTGGAAAATCCAGTTACTCCCCCCAAGAGTTTCTCCCCACTCTAACTTGAGATGGAATAAACTCCCTGGTGTGGGAGGTAGAATGTGAGGGGATTTCTTTCTTCTCAAGTTGCAGGGTATTTAGAAAAAGGAGACTTTTGTTATTAATGCTCAAAAGCATCCAGGTGATTTTTTGGGGGGCAATTCTGATGATTAATTAAAGCGATTACGAATGATTAGAGGAAAGAACTACTGGTCCTACCAAACGTATAATCAAAGCACTCTTTGGAGCCCCGAGTAGGGAATCATATTTAAGCCAAGCGATAAACTGCATCTCAGATCATAATGAATGTGCTGAAATTAAAGCGATAGAGTAAACCTAAGCAGCTGCAAGCAAATAGTTGCCATATTAGAACGTTTCTAAGGTCCTCAGTGAGAAGTAAACTAGGAAGAAAAACGATCTCGAAAGTTAATTCTGAAATTGGATTCATTTCCCATTCAAGGAATACAATTGTATTCCCTTCAAAATGATTTTCCAAGTCAACGATACGTATAGAACTCTTCACAGTACTTTGAAATGACACACTCTTTTGTACAGAGTTCTTTCAGGAAATTGATTTTTATTTTTCAAAGACCAAACTTGCATCCAGCATACTCAGGGGCAGACATCGCTGTGGATAACATTTTGCTCTGTCATTCTTAAGAACTAGTAAAGAACTGGCTCAAGCTAAGGCGTGTGGGTTTGGGACTGGGGCATGCTATGGGCATCAACTCCGCTGGGGGCCCTTATTGCCAACTTTTGCCTTTCTGAAAATGGGGTGTGGTTGGCTTCTTGCAGATAAAGCCCCCTCATCTTTGCAACTAAGACTTGTAGACATCTGCACAGTGGTGGCAAACAAATTCTGTGACTTTGATTGTTCCCATCCACGTGTTATTTCTCAAGCCCCCACACATCCTATAAAATGCCATCTGTAGAAACCTTTGCTAGCACAGCTTTTTAAACCTGCTTTCCATCCTAATGCCTAGGACTCTGCCTGGCCCTGTTCTGGCTGGTGTGGCTGGCCAGCATCTAGGTTTTGTCCAGCGTGCTGCCTCACAGAATGTTTCCCCCTGCTCTGTGTACTGCAGCCCCAGATTAAGCAGTGCTCCATCCCCTTTGCCAGCATGAATTCCCCAGACATTATACCCCAAGTCAGCACAGAGCTCCTGAACATTCCTTTCCCAGAGGAGAGAATGATTACTTTAGCCTGGTTGGAACATTTAAGAAGCTAGAGCCAGCTCTGCATCTATCAGCTTTACACTGATCTTGCGACCTGTTGCTTTGACTATGTGATTTAATACTTTGGCTTATGCCACAGGTCCACCATCTATGTCTCCATCTTGGCTGACTTCCAGCTACACCTGGGTCAGAGTTTTTATCCTGGTCACCCTTCTGCTACTCAAGTTTCTCTAGGACTGACTGGCAGCAATGCTTCTTCCTACCCTTCTTTCCAGTGAGTAGAGATCTGTCCTCAGGTAGAAGTCTCCATGTCTGGGTCGCTGATGCCCACTTCCTCCTGACTTTACAATACGCGGCCCCTTAGAGCCAATGACTGCTACTCCTTCTCTGCCTTAGCTCATGAAAAGATATCTTTTCTTCTTCTTCTTGGCCCTTTGCTCTTCCATATAAAATTTTTAATTAGCTTGTCAAGTACCACAAAGTGCCTGTTAGCACTTTGATTTTGTTGGGAATGTCTTTAAAATCACCAATCAGTTTGAGAATAATTAGTATTTCTATGGTATTAAGCCTTTTCATCCATGTATGTAATGTATGTATTTAGGTTTACTTAGGTTTTCTTTGTCTTTCAATAGAGTTTTATAATTTTCTTCAAAAAGTTCTTGAACAGTTTTGTTATCTTTATTCCTAGATATTTTATAATTTTGATGTTACTGTAGATAAATTTTAGAACTTTAATTTATGTTTGTTGAGATTTATTTTTGTATATTGAGTTTTAAATTTTGCAACTGTGCTGAATTTTCTTATTAATTTTAGTA
Organism: Camelus dromedarius; assembly: GCF_036321535.1. Taxonomy (NCBI): domain Eukaryota; kingdom Metazoa; phylum Chordata; class Mammalia; order Artiodactyla; family Camelidae; genus Camelus; species Camelus dromedarius. The sequence continues at coordinate 60,101,826 of NC_087442.1, read as the reverse complement.
ATTTATCTGCAGTTTCTTTTGGATTTCTAATACACATTGTATCCACAAATAATGACAGTTTTCTTTTTTTTGATCATCATACTTTTTGTTACTTTTTCTTGCCGGATTACTGGCTAAGCCCTCCAATATAATACTATACAAATGATGCTAGAAGATAGCCTTGCTTTTTCTTAAGCTCAGAGGGAATGCTTTAAATATTTCACAATTAAATCTGATGCTAGCTGTGGTTTTTCTGTAGCTACCCTTTGTCTGTTTAAGGAAGTCCTTTTTAATTTCTAATTTATTTTCATTTAATCTAGAAAAGGATGGGGAATTTTATCAATTGCTTTTTCTATTTCTATTGAGATGATTATATGTATTCTCTTTTCATCAGTTAATGTTATGATACATATTAAGTGATTTCTTATGTAAAATCAAACTTGTACTCCTGGGATCAATCAATGTATTATCTCAAAATACACACACACTTCTGGGTTATGTTCGTCAATATTCTAATTTTTGTCTCTGTGTTCATGAGCAAGACTGAGTTGCAACTTTGTTCTCATGCTTCATTGGATTGTGTTTCAAAGATACACTAACCTAATGAACTGAGCTAGGGATATCCCTAACACTTCTATAAGTTTGTGTGAGATTGGAATTTTTTTCCTTGAATGTTTGCAGACTTGTTTCTTCCTTGACTGTTCACTGGAAATTGCTAGCCCCACTGACTGGACTTGGTTTCTAGGTAGGAAGATTTTTAACTTCTGATTCAATTTCCTTTGTGGTTATATGACTGTTTACATTTCCTGTCTCTTCCTAAGTAAGTTTTGGTAAATGATACTTTTTTCTAGAGGTCTGTCCTTTTTATCTGAGTTTTCAAATGTATCACATAAAGTTGCTCTTTGCCTACATACTATCTTTTTAATCTTTGAGGCATCATATATTTCTATTCCTAATATTATTTATTAGTGTCTTTTCACCTATTCAAAAATTTATCTTGAGAGATCTTTGTTCATTTTATTTGTTCTGAAAAAAAGTATTGATAATATTGATAAATTTTTTACCCTGGTATTTTTCCAGGCAGTGTTTCTACTCTTATAAAATTATTTCCTCTATCAAGTAATGGCATTCAGGATTTGATAGTATATTCGACACCTGAAATATCACTTTTTTTCCTCACAAGTTCTGTAAATGCTTCTGAAGTACAAATTTGGGTAAAACTCCACTTGGAAAAGTAGTTATGAAACCAGTTTAATTGAGGTTTTAGGATATTAAATGTTCCCTTGTACAGTCTTAAGAAGGAGACAAATTTGGTGTTCATACAGACCTTTCACTACTTTACCTCCATAAGCTTTTGCAGACAGGTCTGAACAGGTTGGTTTTCAAATCCTCTAAGCAATCTACCAGGACAAAACACGGCAACCATCAGGAAAGGACAAACAGAAACTTGGCTGCTTTAGCCAGGGGGCAAAGATGAAGACTGGGATTAGGTTTGAAGATCAGAGAATCTGTTTCCAACCTTATTTTACACTGCATTCCCTCACTTTCCCCCTGTTGGCTGAAGAGAACCATGTATTGATATCCAGTCAGGACCTGCACTTGCTTGTTTTGCTTCTGTTCTTTCCTCTGTCTGGAATTCTTTTCTCATATCTCTTTTGCCCCAAACAAATCTATCCTAAGAATGTATGATGTTTACCTGTTAGGGTTTCTGCCTAGCGCATCTGGTAATGGAATTGGTTTTTGAATGTAGTGTATGATAGAGATAGAATTTTATTTTTTTCACCTGTGGATATCCATGTGTGCCAAGATAATTTATGGAAAAGTACGTTCTTTCTCTGATGACTTGCTATATATCTTCTGTCGTATATCAAAAAATCCTTTCAATCTGCTAAATCGTGACCTTTGCATTTGGAAAATTTCTCTTGTTATTTCTTTGATAGTATCTTCTTTTTTCCTTTTTCTCTGTTCTCTCATGGAATTCTGAGTAATTAAAGTTTGGACCTTATGAACTAACCCTCTAGTTTTCTTTTCTCTCTGTTTTCCACCCCTTTATCTTTTCAACTTAACTTTCTGGGAGATCTCCTTATCTTTATCCTCCAAGACTTCTATTGAAGTTTTAAAAATTTCTTTTCTCTCCACCTTTTTTTGAACTTTTATAGGTTCTTTCTTATTTATTTAATGTTCTTTTTTATACCATCTTCTTTCATCTTCTTAATATTTTATCTTAGGTCTTTAAGCATATTAATTATAGTTGGGTTACTGTGTATAGGTGTGAAGTTTAAGTGTGTAGGATTTTGTGTATAATTGTTCATAGTAGAGATTTCCCTCAAATATCTGATGATCTTATTTTTATACGTTTAAGAGTGAGTTACTAAAAAGCTGATTTATGATTAGAAGCTCTGTAGGAGGAGAAGGGCTTGCTGACTAGTGGGACTCCCCTTAGGGCAATGAAGCAAAAACTTGACTGTATTTTGAGAAAGTACATCAAATTTCCTCCTGGGCTGGTCAGTTTTTCCCAGGAGAGGTCTCCTAATATCCTGCTTAGGGTATAAACCTCATTGTCAGTATTCTGGAAATCCATGAAGCTTTTCCTGAAAACTCCTGTTTTCAGTTTCAGAACCTTATTCTTGCCTTCAGTTATGCCTGGAGTTCCATATCCACAGTCTTTTGATCCTTCTCACCAAAATATGTCTCTGGTTTTCTCCTGAGGTTGGGAGCAAGGGAGTTCAGGGTTTGGAAGCAAATCTGGGGATCTAATTGCTTTTTATGCAATCTTCAGCCAGTTCTGTTTTCAGTCCATCCTTCTTGGACCCATTTTTTAAAATTTGGATTTTCTCTTTATTACTGAGCTGTACAGTTTCTTTCTATATTCTAAATTGCTTATCAGATATATGATTTGCAGATATTTTCTACCATCTGTAGGTTGTTTGTTTACTTTCTTGATGAGGTCATTTCAGGCACAAAAGCTTTTAATTTTGCTGAAGTCTAATTCACTATTTTTCTTTTCTTGATTGTGCTTTTGATGTCATATCTAAGAATCTACTGCCAAACCCAAAGTCACAAAGATTTACATTTAACATGTATGCTTTATTTTAAGAGTTTTAACTTTCTGGAAGTTGCTTTATTCTAAGAAACATGTGTGCTTTATTCAAAAGTTTTATAGTTTTGGCTCTTACACTTATGTCTTCGATCCATTTTAAGTGAATATTTTGTATGGTGTGGTGTAAGGGTCAAAGTTCACTCTTTTGCATGTGGCTATACAGGTTTCTGTGCATCATTTGTTGAAAAGACAATTCTTTCTCCATGAATGATCATTGTATCCTTGTTGAAAATCAGTTGGCCTAGGTAAATGAGTTTATTTGTAGGCTCTTAATTCTTTTCTGTTGCTATTTATATCTATACATATGCCACAGCCTCTTTGTTTTGATTATTGTTGCTTTATAGTAAGTTTTGAAATCAAGAATTGTAAGCCCTCCAACTTCATTTTTCTATTGTTTTGGCTATTTTAAGTTCCTTGAATGTCATATAAATTTTAATATGAGCTTTTCAGTTTTTGCAAAGAACCCCGGTGAAATTCTGATAGATTGCATTATATTTGTAGATCAAGTTAACGAGGTCCTCAGCTCTTCTATTTTCTCCGTGAAATGTTTCTTGTCTACAGTAATATCTGTGTCTTCTTTTCTGAGATATTTTAGAATTAGGGTAGAAAAAAATCAAATTCTGTGACTTTAACATGTAAAACCTTTATACAGGGGAGAAAATTGTAGGAATAGAGAAATACATGTTTTTTAAAATCATATTTTAAACTAAAGAGATATTATTACATGATATTTTTCTAGAATCTTCCCTTTTCCTTAGGGACCAGAATATGGAAACAGGGAAATTACCATATTTAATATGCAAATCCTTTATTGAGGGGGATAAATGTCCTCTATAAGAAAGAAGGATATATATATATAATTTTTAATTCAGTTTCTATTCTGAATGAAGATGAAATGAATTTTTAAAATGTTCTTTTCACTTGAGTGGAATTCTAGAAACTTCATAAAGCCTGGCAAAAAATTATTTTCAAAAGATAGTAAATATTATTATTTACACTTTAATATTGTTAATAGTGATAACAATAACACCATTGTCTACATAACCCTTTTACAGTTTATAAACTAAGCTTACATATGTTATATCTATTCTCTATCTATTTTAAATTAATTTTATTTCACTACCACAGCAAATAATCCCTTTTGTGTTTACATTACGAAATTTCTGTTAATGTGTGTTTTGGAGCTGTTTGACCTATAATATCTCAGCATGTGGAGTTATTAGTCTACTCTGTGCTGTGGACCCTTTGGCAGTACGAAACAGGCTCCTAAATCAGGAAAATATATTTAAAAACAGAGTAAGAGACATAGGATTTCAAAGAAAACCAATTGTATTAAAATACTGCTATTAAAATATTAAAACCACATTTGTAGTATAGTACTGTATGTTCTTTTTAAAATAAATATTTTAAATAACAAGATTTTATGACAGGTCTAATAACTTCTGTGGTTTTCAGGTAGGAAATAGTACAAACATTATTTTAAAATATTTTCAAAAAGTTAGTATAATATGAAAATAGCTATGCTTCCTATTGGTGAAAAAGATGCAGATTTGTTACCTACATCCAAAATTGAAGAAAATGCTAAATTTCAGTTAGAGGTTAATGGAAATAATAATGTAGTTTTTTTTTCGTATTCAAGTTCATGGACCTCTGGATTACATTCGTATACCCCTGAAGAGGAAAGAGATACAGGAAGAGAAATTAATTTTGTTACAAATAAAATTCAAGAAAATCTTAACTCACCATTGCATTGCTCTGGGTGTGTGTGTGTGTGTGTGTGTGTGTGTTTTAGATTGAACTTTGAGATTTAGTTTATACTCAGAAGGTGGTTTGCACAGCCATAGGAAATACTCAGGCTACTCTGTCTGATCTTTGTGAAAGTGAGATTCTGAGACAGACATTATACATATTAAGAACCACTAGTATGGTTGGTTTCCTCAACCGATTTGTTATGCAATTTTTGTCAACTAACTAGTTATGTTACCCATTACCCAGTAAAGGCAGTTAAAAGAGATGACTGCAAACCTAGAAAACTATCTCTAAGCATATCTCACATTACTGGTTGAAACATATTTTTTAATCTTTGCTAATTTCTTGCCTCTTCCCTTTCACTAGTGCAAAGAACTTCAGCACTAAATAAATATTTATTAGCTAGTGCAACACCTAGTGTTTCCTAATTTCATAATCCAAATTCAAATTTAAAGTCAAAGAAGATGTGATATATTTATACAAGGGAATATTATTCAGCCATAAAAACTGACAACATAACGCCATTTGCAGCAAAACGGATGTTCCTGGAGAGTGCCATTCTAAGTGAAGTAAACCAGAAAGAGAAAGAAAAATGCCATATGAGGTCACTCATATGTGGAATCTAAAAAAAAAACAAAAAACATAAATACAAAACAAACAGACTCATAAGACATAGAATACAAACTTGTGGTTACCAAGGGCGGGGGGTGGGAAGGTACTGGGATTTCAAAATGTAGAATAGATAAACAAGATTACACTGTATAGCACAGAGAAATATATACAAGATCTTGTGGTAGCTCACAGAGGAAAAAAATGTGACAATGAATATATACACGTTCATGTATAACTGAAAAATTGTGCGCTACACTGGAATTTTACACAACATTGTAAAATGACTGTAACTCAATAAAAAATGTAAAAAATAAAATAAAATAAAAAATAAAGTCAGGGTGGCCTTTACTGAGGTAAGAAAAATGGAATGAAAGGGAGGAACTAGTAGACAAGAAATAAAATAAATAAATACCAGTTTAAACCTTTTCCCCATGGCATATATGCGCAATATTCAAAAGACACAGAAAATGCTGAAATTTGGAAATAGATCATGTTTCCCGGACAAAACCTTAGCTCAAATTGAAATATATTACAAGCAAGCAAATTAACTGAGTAAATGTAATTTTGGATTAAGACCCTCTGAAATTACATGTCATTGAGAACAGTATGCAGGATATCTCTGTAGGGTCAGGATTAGAAGTTTTGTGTGACATTAAGAGATTAAAAATTGCTTTATTTTGTTTTTGTCCCTCTTCTTTCAGACATACCACATAAAGTAATCAATGACTTGCTTTTGAGAATGTGAGTTAAGGGGAGCATTGGGTGGGGTTCCCTGGCTAAACATGTCAACCCCTACAATTTGTCCTTTGACAAATCATTCCTTTGGATCCTAAAGTATTTTTTTAAATGTTACCATTTTCCATATTTTTAAGTATCTCTGGGAAGCATAAGTCTGGACACCTCTCATTAGTTATTATATAACTACTAGAGGTTTAACTAACATAAAGAGCTGACAGACAGGTTCTAGGACCCTGAGACAGCAGAGCAGTGTCTGACAGGAAAGACACAGGATGCATATTACGATTACTTGTATCAAATTCTTGGCTGCACTATTTTCTCAGAGCATGTTTCCAAATATTTGCAAAGATACTGATTACAATGTCTGCCCTCCCTATGTCATAAGGATATTATATAAAATTACACTATAATTAATAAATGTTACCTTGTTCTTTAGTGCTTAGTGTGGGTCAAAGAGTCAGAAAGGCAAATAAAAAGGGAAGTGAAAAAGAATATTAATTTTTTATGATTTTGCCCAGGATGGGCCTGCAGGGTCAAAAGTACAAGAGAAATTAAAAATGCAGTTTTTATGGGAAGTTTACATCTGGAGGATGTCATCTTTAGTTTATCTACCCATTTAATCAAACTTCAGCAAATAATTACCAAACACTCATCCCATGTCAGGCGTGAAAGAACAGAAACTCATTAAAAAAAACCTGTCCCTCACCCCCTGGTCTAGTTTTAGGAGTCCCAGAGTTAATGGGTTTTACTATCCTCATTTATTGACTTTCCTTCCATTTAGCACTTTCTTTTGGGGTGACTTTTTTTGGGGGGGGGGAGAACACTGTTTCCCAAAATGACCTGACCCTGATTGAAGAGATTCTTCTCTGTCAAAAAACCTAGGTTTTCCTCAAGCCACAGAAGAGGTAATTTTGGTGGAAGAAACTAGAAAATTATCTGACCAATTGTAAATTCTCAATACATGCATGCAAATATTTATTATTTATTTATTTGGTAGGAGTGGCACAGCAAGTAGCACAAGCCTCTGACATGTAAAGGGTTGTATGGCAATGTGGTAGTAGGTCGTTAAAAACAAGCAACTGAATATTTTTACTTCAATGCCTTTTAAGGTGCTTACTTAAAGGTTACAGTAAAATTATCAAAATTAACTTAATTTTAATTACAGGAAGATTATTCAGTGGATACCATACGTTGATCTTAGTTAGATGACTATTCAAAACCAAATGTGTGAACACAGTACATTATAGTTTTATGCAGTTCAGAGAACACTATTTTAGCGTTTTCTTCTTGTCTGTCCTTAACACTTCACCTAGTCACAAACTCCATTTGAGAAGGTAAGACTCAAAATATTAGTAAAGCAACATAATCAGTGGAATGTTTTTTGTCTGCCTTTTGCATACAGAAATATTAGAAAGAGAACTAAAGTAGGAATCAGAGCTTGAGCAATTCACTTAACACCTTAACTCCTCTAAATATCTGTAAAAATGGCAGTATGTGTAACCTGCCTACATACCGCAAGAGGTTGTGAAAATCAAAAAAATTCACAAGAAGGGTCTTTTTTCTTTTTACCAAAAAAATGCTGTACAAGTGTAAGAAGATATTATTATTAGTTTGACTGGTATCATCTGTGCTTCTCAGTCTGCTGTTTTGTTCAATATGTGTCTTCCTTATTGTAACCCTTTTGGAAGCTGCTCCATGAATAGAAACAGATCTTCTTTTATTGATTGTTATATCTAACTGTCTAATGGAAATGTAGTGACACGTGTGCTGGAGCCACCCTCATTATGCCCAGGACAGAGTGGTGTAGCCTTGTTATAAAGAGTGTCACTGTTCACAGATTACCTGAGGATCCCACCCTGTCTTCTGTCTGCAGGATGATTTACAGTGCGTGCTGTAATGGGAGATTATAATGCTGCAATCAGAGAACAGAGCTCCCACTTGCATTGCAGAATAGGCCATACATTATTCTGTTCACAGGATGCACCATCTTCCCTTAACGGTCTGAATAATGTAGTAGCAGAACAGCACAAGAAAGTAATTTGGGAAATAAAATCAACCTGTTAATAAGTGATGCATAACACTGATAGTTCCCAAACTACCCTTTGTTCTCCTTATATTTTTATCTTTCTATGAGAGAAATTAACAACAGTAATACCTTACGCATGCATGCTATGTTGCACCTTATAAAGAGTTTTTATGAAATATACTTTAATCCCTAAAGCCTCTTAATAAAGTAGAAAGAACATAGTCTCATTTTAATTCTATAGAAAAGGATACACTTTAAAAAATAGATTAAAAAGCTTGCTCTAGTTTATATACCTCACTAGTAGTAATTGTGAATCAAACTCAGGCTTTTGATTCTGTTTTTGTTTTTATAGTTCCCCTGCAGACCATGCTCTAAAAGTTTGTACAACACTGTGAACATTCTGGGTGACCATTAATAATACATCCAAGAGTTCTTCCTGTTTGAAATAGAGAAGTGTCTAACATTTCTCCACCAGTGTTACAATCCTGAGCAAATTAAAAGCAAAGTAACCACAATATCACACAAAAATAAAACATCACTATAATAATTTTTAAAAATCATTTTGTCAAAAGGAAAAATTCCTGATTTTCTAGTTGGATATATATCAGTTCATTAGGGAAAGTATCAAAGTTGCTATCATCTTTTTCACTTACGGTTTAATTATTCTTGTTCTGCAGGTGGTACAAAATGTACTCATTTTATTTTAAGAGGGAGAGTTGCAGAAGATTTGCACTGAGCTCAAGTACATTCTTTGTTTCCCTGGTGATAAAAAAGCCTCAGCCCTGAGGACTGCTCTGTCAGCTGAAGTAGCCAACGCAGCAGTAGAGGGAGGATTTTGCCTTCCAGTTCAGAGTTGTTATTACAGGTACCACTAAGGCAATCTTGTCAGAGTCCCATTCACATTTGTCTATGATCTCTGTCCTTCACTACGTAAGAGGGCAAAGCAGAGGCACTACTTTTATTACATCAGAGAAACTAAAGGCTCTACCCCATGGTTATGTAATCTAAAGCAGTTCTAACGGTAGGGGCATGACAGAGAGGACTGCTTTAAAAATTGTGAAAGAAGTTTATGTGGAAAGGGTATGTTATGCATTAGGATACATTGTCCTTACTTTCACATTATGCTGCATTTACACCGCATAAGTAAGACGGAGATTTGGCGATTATCTAGCTAATGGGATCAGTGTTAATAGACAGTCTGGTTAATTTTGCTTTTATAAGTAGATTCTTAGCAACAAGAAGTGAAATGCCAAGAGAGCTCTGAAACAAATTTCCTTTAATTTTTAAGTTGAACTGCATTTCCTGATTTTATTTTCCAATTGGCACATGATGTTTTCAATAGTATTGTTGTAATAATAACAGTTTGTTCTTAAAGAATCCCTTGCATTCAATTAGTTCAGAGTAGATTTGGGTATAAGTAGGTTATCAGTTTCCATCCAGCCTTACGAAATGTGTATGCACTGCAAACATTGGTGACTCTTCTTTTCACTATCCTTATTCATCTCTGAATTCCAGTCATAGTGATTTCTGATTTCCTTGGGAAATTTCATTTACTCTGTGAGTGTGTATATACACTGACAATTCTTCATACATTTAGAGGGATAAAATTAAATTCTTCTTATGAAAGTATTAAGCTAGACTCATCTTTCATTGTTGGACTTTTTTGCTTATTTTTGTCAAAATATTCATTCACTCACTTCAGTGAATATTAGGCACATACTAATTATATGCAAAGCACTGAACTAGGTTTTAGTTTGACTCGTATAAAATTGCCAATATACAACCACTTTTGACCTATATAAATGTCAATCTCATACGGTTCAGTCTGATACATAAGGGATGATATGAGTACTAGCAAAAAAAGGCTAAGGTGAAGAGGGAAGTTTTTTTGGAGGTAGTGACATTTAGTATTTGGCCTGCATCATTAGATTTCAAGAGAGATAACAGTAAGGACATGATTTCAGAACATAAATGGGATGTGCAAGAGTATAGAAGTAGAAAACTATGCAATGTGTTCAAAGATGTGCAAGTTGTTGAGTTGGCCTGATGTCTGTGTAGAGTGAAACAGAAGCCTGAAAAGAAAGCCTAGAGGGAGATCGTGTGGGACTAACACAACAACTGGTTAAGGAGCCTGGAGTTTCTCTATTGTGAAATGTGAACTTACGGAAGGTTTCTTATAAAGGGCATTCAACAATGGAGGCAATGCCCAGAATGGACCAGAGAAGGAAGATCACAGAGCAGGGGAGCCCAGGCCAAGGGTCATAATGGTTCAGATGAAAGTTGACTAAGTTGGAAGATGTCAATCCTATGAAGGAACTGTTAGGCACTGATTATACTGGATGGAGAAGAATCGATGGTGATTTTATGTAATGTGAGTAATGCCTGAGAAAATAGTGCTGGTTCACAGATGACTGACAGGAGGAGGAACTGATTCATGACAAAAGATTCTGACTTCAGTGATAGAGGTGCAGGCATATACATCCACGTGGAAGGGTCTAACTCAGTAGAAGTCAGGAATGTAGCACTGGAGATGACAATTCAGCCATGCCAGTGGATGTTACCAAGGGAGAAAACATACAAAGAGAAAAGAATTCCAAGGACAGAAGCCTGGCTAATAATAACCTTGCAGGGTGAAAGAAGGGCTAGAGGGTACAGGAGAGAGAGACTTCCATTCTGGGACTAAGGTAGGCCAATTTGTTGTGACTAATACCTTACTGAACTAAGTAGTCTGTATCAAATACAAACATCTCCCACAACTGAAAATTTTAGATCAAATAATAATTTTAAAAAATCTTAAAGGCATTAAAAAGCTGATGATAAAATAGGGAATTATGAAGTCTATGAGGAAAATGGCAGCCCAGAGATTCAGTGCCATTGCCTTCAGGGCCTTTAGCCAGTTTCTGCAAATTTGAACTTTGATTTTGACATCAGGTTTTTGGGCTTGTTCAAGGGGGGAGTCAAATAGGATCCCTTCCCACATTAAGCTGAGATTCCAAAGGGCTGCATCATTGTGGTAGGGATGACAAGAGATAAACTCATGTAACGACCACCACCCAAAATAATCAAAGGTGCCTGTATTGGTGGTGACCACCCACCAGAGTGGAATAGAATCTTTCCCTTAGAAGCTATGATTACAGACTGGTCTTTGTGTCAGTTTGTAGTCTGCATTCACATCATTTAAGTAGTTCAAAGAATATCAAGCCATGAATTTAGTTTTAATTTTAATCTAAATTGGTCTTAGACTAGTAATGCCACTAGGTGCTGGTTAGAAATATAAATGAAAATGCTTTCTGCAAAAAAGTACTTTCATTCAAGTCCTCAAAGATTCTCCATAAATAATGTTTCAGTGAGAATATTCAGCCCACAGTCTAAAATCACAAAGCATGTAAGAAAATAAGTTATTATCCATGAGAAACAGTGAAAAATAGCAGAAACAGACATACAATAGCAGATGAGAATTACTAGCAAGTAATTTACAATAATTATGTTCCATAAGTTTAAATAAGTAAAGGAAAAGCTTGAAAATACCTGAAGGGAATAGGAAACTATAAACAATTAGCATAGCAGATTTTTAAAAAAATCAAATACAACTTTTAGAAATAGAAATTGCAGTAGCTATTAACAAAGTGGACAAACTTTTAAAACTCACTACAAGAAAATAAGTAACAGAATTAAAAAGATCTGAACAGAAATCTCACTAAAGATACGCAGGTGGTAAATAAACATATGAAAAGATACTCAACATCATATGTCATGAGAGAATTGCAAATTAAAACTGCAGTGAGATACTACTACACACCGATTAGAAGGGCCAAAATCCCAAACACAGAAATCCCAGAATAGTGGCTAGGATGTGGAGCAACAGAAACTCTTTATTTTTTGCCAGTGGGAATTGATAGCCACTTTGGAAGATAGTTTGTCAGTTTCTCATAAAACTAAAATATTCTTACTATGTGATCCAGCAGTCATGCTCCTTAGTATTTATCTAAATAAGTTGAAAACTTATAGCCTCACAAAAACCTTCACATGAGCGTTTATAGCAGATTCATTCATAATTGCCAAGACTCGGAAGCCACCAAGATATCGTTCAGTATGTGAATGGATCAATACACTCTGATACGTCCAGACAATGGAATATTATTCAGCATTAAAAAATGAGTTTTATTCTGTGAAAAGATATGGAAGAAACGTTAAGTGGATATTACTAAGTGAAAGAAGCTAATCTGTAAAGGCTATGTACTGTATAATTCCAACTGTATGACATTCTAGAAAAGAAAAAAAACTTTGGGGACAGTAAAAGGATCAGTGATTACCAGGGGTTAGCAGGGAAGGAGGAATGAATAGGTATAGCACAGAGGATTTTTAGGGCAATGAAACTATTCTGTATGATTCTATAGCCATGGATACATGTCATTATACATTAATCAAAATCCATAAAAATGTACAACAAAAGTGAATACTAGTGTAAACTATGGACTTTGAGTGATTGTAGTTCATATTAAGACTCACTCTGAATATTCTGTTCTGGTGAGGTTTCTGTTCAGGTCTTCTGCCCATTTTTAAATTGTGTTGTTTATTTTCTTACTGTTGAGTTTTAAGAGTTCTTTATATATTTCGGATAATAGTCTTTCATCAGATATGTATTTGTGAATATTTTCTCCCAGTCTATGGATTGTCTTTTCATTTTCTTGGCAGTGTCTTTTGCAGAGCAGAAGTTTTTAATTTTAATGAAGTCTAACTTATCAATTCTCTCTTTCACGGGTTTTTACCTATGGTAATGTATCTAAAAAGACATCAATCACCTTACAGAAGGTTGTCTAGGTTTTCTCTTATGTTATCTTCTGAGAGTTTCTAACATTCTTTTTATTGGAGTTCAATTGGGGTAGGAAAGAGAGAACAAATTAAAGGCAATGTTTTGGGGGAAAATGACTAAGAGTTTTTCAAAAGTGAAGGTGGGGAAAAAAGATACCAGAGGAATAGAACCACTGACTGTGCACCCACTATAAATCACATCAGTGAAGGAATTAGGGGTGGGGAATGATGAGTTAAATGATAAGGACTGTTTTTTTTCTTTTCCTATTGCTTATTGAGAATGAAAGAGTTTTAACACCTGGTCTGAGATCCATTCATTCACTTTCTTTGAGGGTGTTGAAACTATACCAGGGGAAAGAAAAAGGCAGGTTAATCTATTCTATTCTCTTTGTCAACTGGAACTCCAGATAAATAGACTAACAATATTTGCTAAAAGGAAGGGTTTTTATCCATAAAATGTCTTAGCATGGTGTCTTTGCTAAAGATTACTCAGTAAATAAGCCCAGAGTCTGTAGATCTATAATACATGGTTCCCTGAAGAATTTCTTGTAAGTTATGCAACTCTCTGGAGTATAAAATGGAGATTTCATAACTTAAAGACTCCACCTGCTATGTGGGGTAAACCTGTAAAACCTTATCTGAAGCTTCATCTGTTATTCTTGGTAAGGGAGAACATGTCAGGGACCCATGGGGTCACTGTTGATGTCCGTGACCTCTGCTTTGTGCCTCTTGATTGCCCATATGCTGAAATTATCAATAAAGCTTGTTACTCTTCAGATGAGTCTGATTTGACAATCTGATCTTGTGTGTTAGCCTACTCATAAAATCAATAAAAGGAGTTTTAAAATTAAATGCATGCTGTAGAACGCTTTATTCTGTTAAGTCATGTGGGTAGACTAAGGTGAAATGAAATAGGCAGCAAATTACTAGCTTTTAGAAATTATTCTGCAACATTCTATAATCTGTGAATATCTGTGTTAACTCTGCTATAAAATCAATAGACATGATATAATAACTTAAGAAAATAGCCTAGAAAAAGATTGTAAAAACATATGCCAAAATATTAGTAGTTATCTGTGGGTAGTGCCATATGGGGGTAATATCCCTTTTTTCTTTATCTATTTTCCCAAAATATTTATAATTGCAGGCATATTTCCTGTTATAAATCATAAAAGATAAACTTTAAAAACTATAATTAATCTTGTCTTATGCAAATTTATTTCAACTGTGTTAAAAAGATACCCAGCAAAAGAGACTGAACAGAAATACACCATATGTTACTAGAGATTTTCTTGAAATGGCTGGGATTTGAATGATTTATTTATATTTTTCATTGTTTCTAAAATTTCTTTAATGAAGATGAATTATCTTTGTAATCAAAAAAAGCTAATTTTTGATGAGAGTGTGCATTATGAAATAGATTTGAACAGGGTATTTCCCTCTTCCTTTCTGCCCGTTTTCAACCCAATTGCTCCTATAAAATAACAGTGTTTAATAGGCATAGAAAAAGTACAAACCTTATAGACTGCAGCATTAAGAAGTAATGATCTCAAAGCCACCAGTGTCCTTTTGTTCCTATCAGATTCTCTGAAACTGCTGTTAATTCTATAATCCTACATATACTTATTTAATCCTACCTACACGTTTTATTTTGGCTATTTACAATGATGAAGAAATTAAGAATTTAAAAACATATCTTCTTCACCATCATCTTTACAATTGACTTTTTATATGCTTTCTTTAACCTTTTTGATCAGCAGAGAAGAAATGTGACATTTCTGGTTTTCATCTCCAAAGATACAAGGCAGAATCTCCTCTCTCTCTTTCATCATGCTCTAAGCACTACAGCAACTTCCTGAGAATTGTTAGTCCTGTGCTTACTTTTTATTTTCTTGCATAGCAGTTTTAGGGAAATGGTTCAGTGATAAACTAAAACTTCCAGTCTAGTGCCAGAGCCAAGAGCATAGACTCAAGCACATGTAATCATATAGCTTTGCTCAGCTCAGATATACTAACCTTAGCTGGTGTCTGCTTAAAAAGATGATGGAACTGCACACATCTGTCACTATTCTTTCATTCATTTATTCAACCAGTAATCCATAGCAACAAGTATGGGGGCAGGGGCAGGATTCAGGAGTATCCAGTTGTGAGTAAGACCAACACAGTCGCTGGTATTACTGAATCTTACATTTTAGTGGCAGAGGGGGAAATTAGATGAAGACAATCAAAAGGTACAAACTTCTAGTTATAAGCTAAATAAGTACTAGGGATGTAATGTATAACAGGATAAAGATAATTAACGTTGCTGTATGTTACGTACGAAAATTGTTAAGAGAGTAAATCCAACTTGATCATAGTGCATGATCTTTCTTATGTGTTGTTGGATTTGGCTTGCTAATATTTTGTTGAGAATTTTTGCATCTATATTCATCAAAGATATTGGCATATATTTTTCTTTTTTGGTAGTGTCTGTGTATGGTTTTGGTATCAGGGCAATTATGGCTTCATAGAATGAGTTTGGGAGTGTTCCTTCCTCTTCAGTCTTTTGGAAGAGTTTGAGAAGGATTGGTATAAACTCTTCTTTGTATGTTTGGTTGAATTTCCCAGGGAAGCTATCTGGTCCTGGGCTTTTGTTTGCAGGGAGTTTTTCTTTATTATAGATTCTGTTTCACTTCTAGCAATCAGTCTGTTTCAAATTATCTATTTCTTCTTGATTCAGTTTTGGTAGGCTGTATATTTCTAGAAACTTGTCCATTTCTTCTAGGTTATCCAAGTTGTTGGCATATAATTGTTCATAGTATTCTTTTATGGTATTTTGTATTTCTGTGGTATCAGTTTTAATTTCCCCCTTTCATTTCTTAGTTTGTTTATATGTGTCCTTTCTCTTTTCTTCTTGGTGAGCCTAGCCACAGGTTTGTCTATTTTGCTTATGCTTTCAAAAACCCAGCTCTTGGTTTGATTGATTTTTTTCTATTATTTTAAATTTCTGTTTTGTTTCCTCCCTCATCTTTATTATTTCTTTCCTTCTGCTGACTTTAGGTTTTGTTGGTTCTTCTTTTTCCAATTCTTTTAGATGGTAGGTTATGTTGTTTATTTGAAATTTTTCTTATGTTTTGAGGAAGGCCTGTATCACTATGAACTTCCAGCTAAGGACTGCTTTTATTGCAACCCATAGATTTAGTGGTTGTGTTTTCATTGTCATTTGTCTCAAGGTATTTTTAAATTTCCTCTTTGATTTCATCATCAACCCATTGGTTTTTTTTTTTTTTTTTTTGTAGATTACAAGTTTAATTGGGTCCCATTTATTTATTTTTGCCTTTATTTCTATTGCCTTGGAATACTGCCTTGGAGAACGTTGCTAAGATTTATGTCAGAGAATGTTTTGCCTCTGTTCTTTTCTAGGAGATTTATGGTATCCTGTCTTATGTTTGTCTTTAAGCCATTTTGAGTTTATTTTTATGTGTGGTGTGAAGGAGTATTCTAACTTCATTGATGTACATGCTGCTGTCCAGCTTTCCCAACATCACTTGTCAAAGAAACAGTCTTTCCTTCATTGTATATTCTTGTCTCCTTTGTTGAAGATTAATTGATTGTAGATGTGTGGGTTTATTTCTGTACTCTCTATTCTGTTCTTTAGATCCATATGTCTGTTTTTGTGCCTATACCATAGTGTTTTAAGTATTGTGGCTTTGTAATATTGTCTCTAAGTCTGGGAAGGTTATGCCTCCAGCTTCATTCTTCTTCTTCAGTATTGCCTTGGCAATTCTGAGTCTTTTGTGATTCCATGCAAATTTTAGGATTATTTGTTCTATTTTTGTGAAAAATGTCCTGGATAATTTCATAGGGATCACATTAAATCTGTAGCTTTTTTTGGATGGTATAGCCATTTATTTTAGCAATATTAATTCTTCCAATCCAAGAGCATGGGATATCTTTCCATTTCTTTAAATAATCTTTAATTTTCTTTCCCAATGTTTTATAGTTCTCAGCATATAAGTCTTACCTCCTTGGTCATATTAATTCCTAAGTATTTGTTTTTTATGAGATTTTAAAAGGGATTGGTTTACTTTCCTTTTATGGTATTTCATTGTTAGTGTAAAGAACTGCAGCAAATTTCTGTATATTAATCTTGTGACTAACAAGGGCTTAACTTCTAGAATATACAAACAGCTCATACAGCTCAATAACAAAACAAAACAAAACAACTCAATAAAAAAAAATGGGCAGATGACCTAAACAGACATTTTCCCAAAGAACACATACAAATGGCCAATAGGCACATGAAAGATGCTCAACATCGCTAATTATCAGAGAAATGCAAATCAAAACTACAACGAGGTACCACCTCACATCTGTCAAGAATGGCTATCATTTAAACGTCTACAAATAATAAATGCTGGAGAGAGTGTGGAAAAAGGAGAATCCTCCTACACTGTGGTAGGAATGTAAATTGGTGTAGCCACTATGGAGAACAATATGGAGGTTACTTAAAAAACTGAAAATAGAGTCACCATATGATCCAGCAATTCCACTCCTGGGCATATATCTGGAAAAGACAAAAACTAATTTGAAAAGGTATACGCACCCCAATGTTCATAGCAGCACTACTTACAATAGCCAAGACATAGGAGCAACTTGAATGTCCATCAACAGATGAATGGGTATAGAAGACATGGTATACAGACACGTATATATAATGGAATATTACTCAGCCATAAAAAGAATGAAATAATGCCATTTTCAGAACATGGTTGGACCTAGGGATTATCATACTAAGTGAAGTAAGTCAGACAGAGAAAGACAAATACCATATGATATCACTTATATGTGGAATCTAAAAAAATGACACAAAAATGAACTTATTTATAAAACAGAAAGACTCACAGACATAGAGAACAAACTTACGGTTACCAGGGGAGAATGGGGGAAGGGAGGGATAAATTGGGAGTTTGTGATTGGCAGATACAAACTACTATGTACTGAACAGATAAACAAAACTGTCCTACTGTATAGAACATGGAACTATATTCAGTGGCTTGTAGTAACCTGTAATGAAAAAGAATATAAAAAAGAATATATATATAACTGAATCTCTATGTTGCACATAAAAAACTAATACAACATTGTAAGTCAACTATACTTCAATGAAAAAAAGAAAGTCTTCTATGGAAATGACATTTAACCGAGGCTGCAGGTGTAAGTAGGAGCAGAGAGAATGTCTGTGTCAGAGGGAAGAAGATTGGAGAAAGCCCAGAGAAAGGAAACACTGTAGAGTGTTGGAGGAGCCATGGAAGGCCAGAGTAGTTGGACCAAGTGAATGAAGGAACCTGGAATGTGGAAGAGTCTACGTGTTCAGGAACTCAAAGATGTTGGAATCTTTATCCAAGAGCAAAGGAAATTCAGTCAAAGATGTTGGTCAGAGGAATAACTTCCCTGGAGAAATAAAAAAAGTGAATGCCATCTTCATGTTCAAAGTAGCCTCATGTCAGGGTTGAAGCACCAGGCCCCATCTTTTTGAGGACATAATTGTATGTGGTCTGTACAAACATCAGACATAAAGTATGAGTCCCTGGAACTAAGTACTTTTTATAATATGGTGGTTAAGAATTCAGGCTTTGAGATCAGATAGTCCTGCATCTGCCACTTCCCAAAAGCGTGACTCTAGGTGAGCTTCTAAATATGTATAATGGGAATGATAATTTGTTGTTGTGAGAATGAAATGAATAATGCATGTAAAAGGTGAACATGGTGTCTGGTACACTGTAAATGATAAAAAATAATAGCTATTATTTCCTGACTCACAGACATAGGAAAATAACAAAATCATCACACAGTGGACCTTTATGCTCCTTACATAAGCTAACGCTGGATGTGTTTTTAGTGAGCTAAATTGTACTCAGTGTTTTCAGAGCAATGAGCCAAATACATTAACTGTTCTGGGAACAGATGAAGCCTGACTATTTTGACTAAATATAGAGATAATTAGAGTCTAGACTCTATCTGTTGGTAGGGCTTAGGGTAGCATAATGAGAATCATCACGCCATAATAGAATAATACACAAAGCTAAAACAAATCAGAAATTTCACAACACTGATGAAAAACAACTAATTTTATTGATATCAGAAGTGCATTGTTAGCTGAGTCATCTTACAATCTTATGATATTTGTTTCATGTTGTAGCAGCTTCCTAATAGTGTAATCAATTATATCTTTCTGTTTTGCTCCTGAAGCCTTTTCTTTCCCCCACACATAATTTTTAGTAAAATTGTCAAGTGTCAGATAAAACTTCTTCTCTGTAGTTTTATAATATGCTTTAGAAGTATTCATTCTTTGATGTAGTTGAGTATAGAGATGCAAGGTCCTTACAGGTACTCTTTATTCAAAGCCAGAGAACTATTTTCGATAGGATAGGTATTGATGATTTTGCCTGGTATCAAGCCCTGACTACAAGTGAGCATCTTGTTAATGGAGTAATTCACATTACCAGGAAAGCTCCAATGTTATTGGACAATCCATTTGTAAATAGTTGTATAATACCAATGTGTTGCATGGAAAGGAGAAAAGGACAGACTATAAAATATTGTACTCTGTCCAGCTTCAGGACAGAGAACCAGAAGGCAATGTTAGAACTTCAGGGCTCCTGTTCATGCCCAGCAGTGTAGGGGGAAGTGATAGGACAACCAATGCTGAGACTGTCTTCATTTTATACTTTAGTTTTTAGAATCAGGGCGCAGTCCACAGTCTGGAATGCTAAACCTGACTATGGAGCAAGTGAAACGATTGAATCAGGTGAGCTGCATTAGGGCTAAACTTGGAAACTGATTGCTATAGGGAGTACAGTGCAGGTTTGCAAATATCACTGATCACGACCAGTCCATGGTTAATTTCTCACTAGTCCTGGGTAAAATGAAAAAGAGAAAGAGGGTGAGATTTTTATAGTATAAATTCTTCAGGGGAGTTTATTCTGAATTTGTGCTCTTCTGCTCTTTCTTGTGTAGCATAGTGGTGGCAGAAGGTGATTTTTTTTTTTTAATTGATGGTCTTTACTTGGCAAGATAGAAAGTTGATGAGGTTATGCCAACCTGTAAAATATTTCAACGTCGATTTATTTATATATTTAATCTGTGAAATCTAAAACTCTAGGATCCACTGTTATTGGAAGATGTAGCAACGATGGTCAGGAAGATAGGAAGTCAAATGGGCCTTTTAAGCCAAAGTCTAGAGCCCCCATAAAATTAGATTTAAAATCTATATATATATATTGGAAGCATTAAAGGTTGGAATCTGGAGGCTCTGGTTCTGTTAAAGCCTGCAGGCTCAAGCTAGGAATATGTAAAACATTTAATCAATAGCACCATCTGATCAGAACAGACTCTAGGTCTAGTGCTTGGGTAGGATTCTGGGGTTGCTGTGCCAGCAGTGAATCTTTATTGTTGAGAAAGAGAGATGTGAGTTGGAAGGTGTGGGGAAACTAAAAAGAGACTTAAGTGCCCAGGGCACTTTGAACACTCAGGACAGTTGCTTTTTACCGACTGGTACAGAAGTCTCCATGTTTTAGCAACTGGTATGGCCTTATAGTTGGCTGAATATCATCATCCTTAGGTATTCAGAACGGAGACAAATCCCTTAAAAACCAGCAGGGAGAATGCCTGAGGGCTTTCATAGGCTGGCACTAATACTTAGTATCAGCTCCTTTTCTAGACTGTGTTTTGTGAATTAATCCTTAATGTTGAGCCTTACCTTTTCCAAAAGGAAGCCTGGCTTGAGTTTGAACTAATTCCTGTTCTGGAGGATACTAGGCATGCCAGTTTGATTCCATGATATTATCCCTGTTCTTGGAAGGATTAACCTAACCATGGATCTAAACCCCCAAACAGACTCTGCCTTTGTAAATTATCAGCTCAGTTTCCCCATTCTCCTTCCTCTCCAGGTACTAACCGCACTAGGTTTGAGCTCATGATTAACAACAAATAATCTTTACAATGAATCTTATTTTTCTTTGTTTCTAAGGAAGGCACAGGAGAATATGATCTATCCCGGAGCCACTGGGACAATAAAGAGACTCCCGGGCCCCTAACCAAGATTATTTGTATAGTTAACTCCTTCTTACTTTTCTCAGAACTCTTCACCCTGCAGGCTTTCCCTTTAAATGAACCACTATAATTAATCAACTCATGTCTTGAGAAAAATGCTCTTCTCTGCACCAATAGGATAACAATCTAGAAATTATACTTATAATCTTTAAAAAAAAGAGTCAATAACACTTAATTTACAGTCAAATCTCAAATGGTCTTTTATTGTTCTGTGGTTGCTGGGTTGGAAACATTCATGGTCTCTTCAAGGAGTTATAATGTAGTTATAATACACTTTAATATCCTCAGATAAAATGTGTAATATCAATGCATTATAATTAAAATGCATTATTAGAGAATCTCTATTTGCTTTTGCTATATTTAACATTTTTAATTTGCAACATATTGCTATCTCTAATTGCTCTTTCTCGGAATTACTGTATGAGATGAATGAAAATTATACTGTGTACTTCATCCTTTTTTAATAGGAAAGGAATGGAAACTAAGAAGACTTATTTAGAGCATATAAAAGAAAGAAAAAAGCCGGGTGTGAGAGATTTCTGGTGCTGGCAATAAGGTAACACTAGAAGACCTTAAGAACCCTAGACACGCTGGATAGTTAAAGAAAGCAAATGAAGTCACTAGGTTCCAGAAATTTAGTGGAAACGGAAGACTAGAGCACTGGTGGTGTGAGCAGGATGTAGGGTGAGTGAGGGCCCTGCTTTTGGTAAACTAGGAGTCTGGCTCTAAAAGCCACAAGGGGACAGCAACAAAGGATTGGGTCTATAACCTGTTGAATGCTTGTGCCCCCCCCCAATTCATACATTGGAGCCCTAACCCCCAGTATGATGGCATTCGGGGATGGGGTATTTGGAGCTACTTATGGTTAGATGAGTTCATGAGGTCATGAGGGTTACATGAGGTCATGAGGGCCTTAGCTGGGTCAGATTAGTGTCCTTTAAGTCGAGACACCAGAGAGCTTAGCAAGTGCTCTTGCACGCGCTCTCTGTCCCCACCGCCTCCCCCAAGTCCGTACTCGGGCATGTGAGAACACAGCAAGAAGGGAGCCGTCTGCCAGCCAAGAAGGGAACTCTCCCCGGAACCTGATCATGCTGACACCTTGATCTTGTACTTTTCAGTCTCCCCAGCTGTGAGAAAATAAATTTCTGTTGTTTAAGCCACCCAGTCTATGGCAGCCTGAGTAATCTAAAACAGGGCTCAAATGAAAAGTAAAGTTGAAACTACTTCCTACATGAAGCTGATACCCTGAAAAGACTGTACCATCAGTGAAATGGTGGACTAAGAAATACATCTGTTCCCTAGTAAAGGGAGACAACAGATACATTTATATATGTTTCCACCCAGGTTCTGGGTAAAGAAATAAAAACAAAAGTATCTCTGATAATTTAATACCACACACCTGGGCCTCAAATAGATTTAGAGTTTGAACTTAGCCTACCCAAGCAGGTTAAACCCTCAACCCCAAGTTGAGGAATTAATATAAAATTGGCCTTAGGCAAAAAATATGCCAAATTCCTGCCCCAAACCAAACACTCTAAAGAAACACTCCCACAATGCAGACCATATTGATTTCTCATGAGAAGAAATAGTCTTGCTAAAGAAGAAATCTCATGGGGAGAGGGAAATAGCTCAATGGTAGAGCGCATGCTTAGAGTGCACAAGGTCCTTGGTTCAATCCCCAGTACCTCCATTAAAAAATAAAATTGAATTAAATTAAACAACAACAACCACAAAGAAGAGAGTTCATTATAAAAAAAAAAATTGCAAGCCACACAAGGAAGGCATTCACTACAAGTGAGAGTGAGCAGAAAAACAGTAGAATTATTACCCCAAAACTTCAGATAATAGAATGACTATCTGAAGCAGAATATAAATCATATTTAGAATAATTAAGACATGAAAGAATTGAAGCTCCGAGAAGGAACAAGAAAATATTTTTAAAAAGGTACATTAGATAAAAGAATAAGAAAGAAAAATGTAGTGGATAATTTTGTTTACAATTGATTAATAAACAGTAGATTAGACATTTGGAGACCTGGTGAACCCAAAGCCCTAACTGAGGATGTCAGGAAGAATGGAGCACTGGGGATTATGAGGTGGAAATAGAAATAGATTAATATTTAAGAAACATGGAGGGTAGAATTAGAAGGTCCTGGTACACCTATCAGGAATTTCAGAAGGATGGAATGGAGAAAAGGGGGAAGAAGTACTCTTGAAAGGCTGTGAGAATTTTCCAGAAATGATGAAATATGTGAATCCATAGATTCAAGAACCACATGATTTCCAAAAAACATAAATAAGAAAGAAATCTACACCTAAATCCATCACAGTGAAGCTATAGAACCTAAAATCTTAAAAGCAACAATGAGCAAAAGACACTTAGCCAACGAAGGCAGAACAATTACACAGAAGAAACAAAAATGTGTCAATAGCAAAAATAAAGACTGGAAAACATTGGAATAATGCATTTAAAGTGCTATCAACCTACATTTGCATACTCAGCTAAATTATTATTTGAGAATCTGTTTCAGGCAAAGAACTAGAAACATTTATCACTCAAAGACCCTTGCTAAAAAGAACTACTAAGTGATATATTTCACAAAGATGGAAATTGAACTCATGCAGAATGAGTGGGATGAAAGAAACAGTGGTGAGCAATCACATTCATGAACACGTGCCTAGGCATCAGCAATGACAATAGAGACAGATTTGAGGATATAAAAATAAAACAAAACAAAAATACTGGAAGACTATAGAATGCAAAAGAAAATCAAGTGTGAAGTTAAAGCATTCTAAGATCCTTTTAATTTTCAGGAGAGTAAATATTGAGTTTTGGTAGTATCATGTAAAGAATTGATGTTAATAGTTTAAAGATACCACTAAAGGAAAATACAATGTATAACTTGTAAACCGGGGCAGTGATAAATAAAGAAAACTATCCATTAAGTAGAGTGCTGAAAAAGAGAAATAGAGTATGCTAAATATAATGCATAAGATGGCAGGAATCAATATCTACAATCATAGTAAATATAAATAAACTAAATTCACCAGCTAAAAGACAAAGCAGATTTTTAAAAAAATCTACTCCACTGCTTTTAAGAGATACACTTAAAATATGACACAAAAAAGCCAAAACTTAGAGGGTGGAAGAATCATTCTAAGAAAATGCTAACCAAAATAAAGCTGGTATAGCTGTAATGTACCTGACAAAATAGTTTTTAAGTAAAATTTAAAATGTATATATTAGGGAAACAAGCACACTATTTAGTGATAAGGAACAGAATCACCAAGAAGATAAAAAATTCTAAAACTTAAAAATAATAACACAAAACAACAATAATTATTGACAAAACCATAATGAAAAATTGACAAATCCATAATCATATTGTAAGATTTTGATATAAGTTTGTTCTGTAATTCATGAAATAAGCAAATAAAAAATATAAAGATTTAGAATATGTTTCAGGAAATTTAACAAGTCTGATGCGATATGTTATATTGAATCCTATATCTAACAGTTAAAGGGCACATATTCTTTTCAAACATGTATACATCATTTATAAAAATTGACCACATAATGCTTTCAAAGCAAATTTTAGCAAACACCAGTGGATCTAGATTTCTACATCATGCAGATACTATTTTTAAATCTCAATGCAATAAAATAAAAAATGAATAGCTAGAAGATAGTCATTCTTCTCTGCTGAGAAATTTAGAAGCATACTTCTAAACAATTTATGGGTCAGTGAAGAGACTTACATCAAAACTTGTGGATTTGGGCTAACACAATCTTTTAATGCATTAATTACACACAACAGGGAAAAAAGACTGAAAATTTAAGATACATCTGTATAAATTCAAAAGTTAAGGAAAAGAGCACTTACAAGTTAGCAGGCAATAGAGGAAAGTTGAGCTTTCCATGCTTTGTAAATTTGTGGTGGTGACTTATCCTTAATTAACAACTAAAAGCACTTGACCCACCCCCTACACTGCTCAATGGTTAAACACCCAAGTTAGACTGCTTTCAAATTCTTGTATCACTTATGAGCTGTATGGCTGTGGGTACATTGTTTGGCTTCCATGGGCCTCAGTTTTCTCATTTGTAAACTAAGAATCGTAAAACACAGGGAGCTCTCATCATTCCAGTATTTATTACCCAAGATTTTATAGGGAAATAAAACATGTCATAATATGAAAATATTGACTAATAAGTTGACCTCTTCAATTGACTTTCCACTCAAGGACTTTGGCCCTACCTATCCATGTCTGCCTTGGTCAGACTCTCACTGAGTCAAAACTTTCTGCACCATTCAGATAATGGTAATGATTATGAAGAATTATAATGCAAATGACCGTAAAATGAAAATGCAAATAGTGCAAATGATGCAAGTTGTCATGAAGTCAATAAAAGTGGAGAACTATCTGAATTACACACAAAGCCACAGACAACTATTTGGCAGACTTAAACATATTAACACTCGATGAAAAAAATTAATCAGAACAATAATTAATAGGTGTTTCAAAGGAGAAAAATTTGGTATCAGAAATTTGAGGAAATTCATGAAGAATTCAAGTAATTTTGCAAAATCAACCTTCTTTATGATCATGTGGAAAATATAAAGAATATTATATTATTGCAATCATGCAATTTTCTTTAACAAAATATACCTCTCTCCCTCAAACCTCATTTGAATTATTCTTTCTTAGTTTTAAGAATTAGTACAAACTTGCAATATAATGTGTATGTGTTGTTGATGAAAGATTTTAAATATTTCTCATAATATTAATCAGTTTTAAAGATAATATTCCAGTCTTTCCCCTGTAATTTACTATGAAATCATGAATTCCATTTCAACTGAGACCTTTTAACTCGTCTTTCCCAACATTAATTACGTTTTGATAAGAAGGACCTCATGAACCTATATAGGGGTTACTGGGAAACTTAATTGAGGTAATTTATATAATTACAATGTGTCTGGCCCATAGTAAGCATTCAATAAATATTAGCAGTTAAATATCCTGTGCTAAATCATCTAAAACTTTTAAAGACTCTCATGCAAACTCTCAGTGTCCTTTTCTTACATTGTTGCTCAGTGTTATCCTTCATAAACTCCAGATCTTGTCCAAACTAAACTCTTCTGCATCTTCCACACATCTCCAACACAGAACACCTCAGTTCTTCCTTTGCTCTAAATATCTTTTCCTGAAATATGCACACATCCAGATTCTTCAAGATTCTGCTTAAACGCAACTTGCAAAAGTTCTTTTCTAATACTCCAACTGGAAACATTCCCTTCTTCCCTTGTATTCTGTATTCTCATAGTAAAATGTGTAACTCTGGGATGGCGTTTACCACGTTTTCTCAAAAAGGGTTATTTATGTCTCGATTCCCTTGCTAGATTGCAATCTCTGTTAAGAACAGTTTCCATGTTTGAGTTATTTTCTTATTCTCATAGCACCTTGAACTTTGGCACATTATATCACTCATCTACCCATTCATCCACAAACATTTTGGAATGCCGAAAATAGTCAGTTTTTAATTACTATATATTCATTGAGTGAATAAATTTAAGATAGAGCACTTTATTACGTGAGCATAATAGGAAATTTTCTTTTGGCTTGCCTGTAAGGTATCTTCCCAATTTTTTCTAAACTACGAGAACATACAGGACCCTGGATGTGTGGCATTCCACAGATGCTCTTGAGGGAGTATCATGTGTTATTCATTACACCACATATAACCTTTTCAAGTTTACAGTCAGTCTTGCTTAGGGGCTCTGGTGTCATTGAGAAAGTACGGCAGTGTGCTGGAAGGAGAGACAATCTGAGCTAGGTACAGTCTGTGAATCCAAATACCCTATTTAAAGGTCCAAACAGGGAGAAGGAGGATGCACTAAACACACCATTTTCCTTCCAAGTGATTGAAAAGGGATGGTCCACTGAAGCTTTGTTGAATTTCTGTGAATTGATTTTCTCACTACCTTTTTTTCTCAGGTTTGTCTGGTACTTAAGAGTCTATTTCATGTTGCCTGAGGACTCCTTTTCCCATGTTTCTTGAAACTATTTATGATTAAATCACCCACATTGTCTTCTAGGCTCTAATGATTCTCTTCCTGCTAACCTTGGCTTTTTTCATTACTTTATTCTGTTTCTCACATCTGTGTTTTCCAATAGGCAGCTTGCTTTTGGTATCACTATCAATTTTTCTATTTTTTGAATCTCTGTACATTCTCATATTTGTTCATCTATTTGTTTGTTCATTCAGCATACAGTTTCTGAGCACCTTCCAGCATTTGAAAAGTGCTCTGGTCAGAGATAGGGTCCCTGCGCTTAGGGAGATTGCAGTCTAAAGTGGTGATGGGAGATTAGGGAATGCAGTTTCACATGACAGAAGGAACAAGCACAGGACACCACCATGCATATAATCTTGTAAGCGTCTCTGTCAAAATGCTGAAGAAGTACCTTAATTATGGAGTAAAACTGATAGTTGAGGGTTCTTGGAAGAATTAATTTTAAACTGGAATTTCATGTCAAAGTGGGTAAAAAGAGGAATTCCAGGTGTACCAAGCAGAATAGCAAAGGCAGTGGAGGCATTAGTTGCAAAGAGACCTGAGGGAGGACGTTATTTCTTAGTGCTGTCTGTGGACCCCCTGCATCACGATCATCCAGAATGCTTTAAAAGTCACAGCTATGTGGACTTCGTCTTCAGATCTATTGACCTGAAGTCTGTTTTTTTTTTTATTTTGAAAATTTTTGAATTTTTAAAATTTATTTTTATTGTAGTATAGTTAATTCACAATGTTGTATCAGTTTCAGATGTATAGCAAAGTGATCCAGTTACGCATATACAGATATATATTCTTTTTCAGATTCTTTTCCATTATATGTTATTACAAGGCATTGAGTATAGTTCCCTATGCTATACAGTAGGTCCTTGTTGTTTATCTATTTTATATAGTGTGTGTATGTTAATCCCAAACTCCTAATTTATCCTTCCCCTCCACCCCCTTTCCCCTTTGGTAATCATAGTTTGTTTTCTATGTATGTGAGTCTATTTTTGGTTTGTAAGTTCATTTGTATCATTTTTTATGGAGTCTTTGAAAGTAGGTAAAGTCTGTCTTTAATAAGCACCTTGGATTATATATAGGCATGGCAAAGTTAGAAAGCATTCCATAGAGATACGGAAGCATTTATCCCTATACTATACTATTTAGCTGGTCACTTGACTGCCTAGAGTAAAAACTGTATTTCCCAGCTTCCCTTGCAGTTCTGTGTGCCCATCTCTTGAGGTTCTGACTGATGGGATGCCAAAGGAAATGATATGTGTATCTTTGGAGAAATGTTCTAAAAAGGAGAGAGCATGCCTTTCTTATATTTTATCTCCTTCCTGCTGGTAGAATGTAGATGAAACAGCTCTAACACTGGCTTGGACCATAAGATGAATTTGGGAATGGAAACATACATGACATGGGAACAAGATAGAAAGCTCTGGGGAATTGAAACAATGGAATGCCTTTCCAGACTGAACTGTCCCCAGACTTCTTGGGCTTCAGTGAGAAATACACTTCTGTCTTATTTAAGACAGTTCTACTGGGGTCTTTTAGCATCAGGGTCCTAACTAATATTCTACAGCAATGTGCCAGTCCTCCTTCACTCCTGATGTTGTTCAAGCTAGCAGTGGTTTTTGTTGTTGTTGTTACTCCTCAAGGCATATAACACTGTTGACCACTCTTCTTTTTTCAAATACTCTCTCTTTTGGATTTTCATGACATTATATCACCTGAATTTTTACCCATAGTCTCCTCTGCCTCTGCTTACTCCTTAAATCAGAGTTCTCAACTATGGCTATATATTGCAATAACCTGAAAAGCTTTGAAAAAATGTTGGTGCCTAGGCAAGAGATTCTGATTTAATTGGTCTTGGGTGGGGTCCTGGCATCACTGTTTTTTACGGGCTCCCCAGTGGTTCACAGCCACTGCCTTAACTATTGTTGGACTCTAGACTCTTTATTTTCTGCTTTACGCATTAACCCAGACCAGTCGCATCTGCTCCTAGTTTCAGTAAGCATCTGCATGCTGCTGACTTTCAAACTGATGTCTCCTGGATCTCTCTCTTGAGCTTCAGACCCACATATGTAACAGTCAGTTGGACAGCACCGAGACATGCCATTGACAACCTGTGATTATCTTATGCAATTTTTCTCATTATTTCTTCAACCTCCCCTAAATATTCTTGTTGCTCTCCCTGTGTTTACTATTTGTGTGGATAGTTATAAGAGTAGGAATTTCAGCTTCCTCCCCTATTCCCCTCCTTCTCTCAGTGACTCTGTCTAATCAGTCATTACACTTAGTTTCTACATTTTAATGTCTCTCTCATTTATTGACTTTTCTTCATTTCCACTGCCATTTCCTGGTTGAAGCTACCATTATTTCTTGCCTAGACTGGTTTCTCTACAGAGTCTTGCTCCCTTCCAATCCTCTGCACAGCAGCTGGAGTGAGCATTTTGAAACACACAATCAATGATGACATTTCTTTGCGTAGAACCCTTTAAGGGTTCTCCTTGCTTTGGGGAAGAAGCCAAATGCCTTTGCCCAGACCACCAAACCTTCATGCTATACCCATGCCTTACCTCTCTGAACTCATGACTCCTTATTCCTTTCCACTTTTATGCTGCTATTAATGTATAGGGAATTGTTGGTAGTCCCCAACTTCATGTTCTCATCTGCACCCACCTCTAGCTGCACTAAAATGTTCTGTTTTCTTGTCTGGTTGCCCAAATAGTTCCTAAGCTTCCCTGGGTGCAGGGAAAACTGTGTCTTGATCACCACTTGTACATATAGACTTTTACACAATGTCTGTTGTCTCTACAACAAATATTATGCCTGCCTTCTACGTTACAAATGTCATGGAGCTTACATTGTGGTGGACTCAATATTTATGGAATGAAAATAGATTCTTAATTATTTTGTATATGGGCTCAGAGAGATTTGATAATTTATCAAGCATTACCAAAAAAATGTGACCAAGGCTGTGTTTGATCCAAGTTTACTGCTCTAAAGCTCATATTCTTCCCACACTAATATGTGTTCAGCTTCTACACAAAGATGCTTTGTGAGGAGACTATGATAAATATGCCATTTAAAGCAAACTCCCCTAATGCTTTGAAATATTTTCTAGGCTATCATGGATTTCCTGTGTTTTTTCCTAATTAGTCTATGATCTCTAACTAGCTTATAAAATAGCAGTAAGGTTGTGTTCATCTGAAAGCAAAACAGTTGGTCATTTAAACCATTTTAGTAGAAAAGAAATAAACAACTAAATTTTGGAGAGACATCAGTTTTCTTTTCAAATACTTTAGCGTTAATGTGGGCAAAGCCTTACGCTCCGCAGTGTTTTTTTTCCTCCTTACACTTGCACTTGGAATTTGAAAGTGTGGTTTTTCTAGTACTTCACTTTCACAAATTATACAAAAGATTAACTATAGGTCACAAGAACAGGCAGCTATAGGAGCCACGTTAAGTAAAGTAAACAAGTGGAGATGGCTCTGTGTAATAAATACAACAGCATATATATATATATATATGCATGATGATAAATGTATGTTGTGCTGATTTTTAAAAGAAATGCAAGACTCTGCGGGTGGAGGGAAGAGATGAGTGCCGAAATGATTGGCCAAAAAGAAAGAAAGAAAGACCCTATTCTGGGGAATAGAACAGACGAAATAGAAGAATTTCAGTGGATTCTAATTCTGCTGGGGTCAGATTAAGGAGAAAACCTTATCTTGGGGTGGCACCAGATGACTACAGCAACCATGCTGAACTGGAGCCCAGGGCTGAGTATATTCTCTCTGTGAGGTGCTTCCTCTACAGGTTGAAGAAAAGCAAAGGAATGGGTAGAAAAATCCACTCCTAAGTGAAATGAGTCACTTAGTAACAAGTTCATTCTCAAACCTCTGTGCAATCTGTGTGCTCCAGCATCACACAGTTGGTGGTTACTGTCAACATTTGGGAGAATAACAACCCCCTGACCAAGAAGGTGTCATTGTCCCTTTGCAGAGGGGCTGAGGGGTAGACCAAATCTAGAGGCTTCCCAGAGAGCTCCTTTACCTAGGGGTGAGACCTCAGAAGTCTGAATGGTGAAATGAAATAACTACATAACTTTATTTAAAAAACACCATTTTTTTTCTTTTAGCTGAGTGGTGTTTGGTTTTCTGATGATTTCAATTGAAAAAGCCCCAACTTTTCAACTGTCTGTTAAACTTATAAAAGGTTGTTTAACCTTATCCAAAATAAGAGAAACAGAGATGCTATTTTTCACTTATCAGATTAAAAATCTGAACATTCAATAATGTACTATGTTGGACATGCTGTGAGGAAGTAGGTACCCTCATACCTATCTGATGAAATATAAGTTGGTTGCAATGTTTATGAAGGGCAGCTTGGGACTATTTGTTAATGTTAAAAATGTGTGAACTTTTGCCCCAGCAAATCCACTTCTAGAAATTTATTCTGCAGATGTACTTAACACGTCTGAAAAACATCATATGGATGAAGTTATTCATTACAGTATTGTTTGTAATAATAAGAGATATGAATCAACCTCTTGAGAGAGATGAATAAGCCTATCAAGAGGTTAAATGAAGTATGCCACATCCATATGTGGAGTACTATAAAGATGTTTTTTAAAACTCAAGCATTTTAATTTCAACGTGTTATATTTCTAAGATATGTTGTTTTGCTAATCAATTTTATGCTATCATTTGTATAAAAGGGGAAGAATATATTCATATATATGTAAATCTCTGGAAAGATATGCAAGGAACTAATGAGTCATTACATATTTGGGAAGCAGGCATGGGAATTTAGCAGATGGGGACATGTTTAGAAGGGAGAATTATTTTTTAGTGAATATCCCTTTATTCTTTTTATTTTGGAGCCATGTAAATATAATTACTTACTCAAAAATTCAATAACTTTATTTTAAAGAAAAGAGTAACATCCTAACTAATTCGCTGGGACAAGGACATGTGGAGAGATCCTGGCACTGGACTGTTGACAATGTATATTGACTAACCAGGCTTCTTCAGCCTTCTAGAATTTCTGGTCTATTGTAGCTCTGAAAGATCAGGGCTGCAGTGCTTAAAAGAAATATTCCTTGATTAAGGTGGCGCCTACAGGACACATGGAGAAATTTTTGTTACTTTGTTCCCCTTTTAAAGGCAGGGAAATTTAGAATATACGGTTGGGGATTGTGAGCATGGATTTCCCTTTGCTGCTGTTAGAAATAGAAATTTTGATGTAAGCACCTAAATCAAAGCCATTTTAGAGAGCAGATTGAGATGGCAGTGTGCAAAAGAAGGAAACAAACCCGGATTCGGACGCTCCCCCTGTCTCTCATACCAAAGGTCCCTAACCTCTTCAAGCCCTGCTTTCCTCACTTACAGAATGTGGATAACATTACCTTCCTTACCAATGTGTTGCTTTTAAAGCTCACGGCTAGTAGAGGTCAGTGATGTCCAGTCCCTAAGACAAGCTCAGTTCCCCCTGAGCACAAACCAACAAAGACCACCTCAAAAAAAAAAAAAATCTTTCTAGAGAAGAAAACCAGAATGGCCAGATTATATCACTCAGGCACTCAAAGACATATTATGAGTGATGTTCTAGTTGCCACTGTTGTTTTTCTCATTTTCTGCATTTGCAATAGAGTTTTTTTTTTTATTATAATGATACTGTCCTTTCTCTGTTGGTGAATAGTCTGGGTATTGCTTGAGGGTGATTGATGTTATGATTTACTATAAATTATTATAGTATTTTATGTATAGTAAATGTAATATTTACTATAAATTACTGTAATTCCTATACTTAGAAGGAGCCAAGGCTATATTCGACCAAGAACCCGTATCACCTACATATATCCCATATTTGAAGACTAGATTGCCTTCTTCTAGAAAGAGGGTGAGTGATTTTTAAATGTTTCCATAGACATGAGCATCTCTTGAGATGTACATATGGTAAGAAGGATAAGCGTCATACTGTGTACTCATTTCACTCCTCATTCCTTTTCCTCTCTCTTATACGACTCTAATTTTCCTCAAGAAAGTCATAACCCTAATCTCTGAATCTTAACCCCAACCCTCAGTCCACATAGTATGGGTAAAGTTGACTCCACCCCTGGCTCAAAAAGAAAAATTTGGCTCAGACCTGGACGATCAGACCACTGTAATCTTTATATCCAGTAAAATGAACATGCAATCCAATTCAAGTTAATGATAAGAGAATCTGGTTCAGAGCTTTTTGCTAAACTTGGAGCTAGGAGGTTATAAGTCTGAAACTGCCGGGGGTCACCACCTGAAAGAAGCCTGTTGAAGATAGAAGCTGGGGCAGAGGGAGAGATCTAGAAATCCAAGCACATCCATGCCCAGTTATGTGAATAACAAATTTCTGCTTTTTTTGCTTCAGTTACTGTGAGTTGGGATTTCTAAACTTTGCAAGTGAAAAAATCTCAACTAAATGCAGTGGATCTTCAATAAGTGAAAAGATGCTTAATCTCACTTAAAATATAGGAAATACAACCACACAGACAGACTAGTTTTCGACTATTAGATTTGCAAATATTTATCCAATACCTTGATAACTCACTGTAACTGACCAATTCATGGAGAAATAGGAATTCTCATACTTTGTTGGTGGGAGTGTTAAGATGATACAATCCATGTAGCAGGTAATTTGGAAATGTTTATCAAAATTGGAAATGCATTTACCTTTTAGCTCAACAATTTCACTTCTAGGATTTATTCTACAGATATACTTGTACATATAAAATGAGGGAACATTTATTCATCACAGCATTGTTTGAAATAGGAAAACATCAATGTAAATGTCTATCAATAAGGACTGAATAAATGAAAAATACGGTACATCCATATAGGGGAGTATATGAAGCTGTAAAAAGGAATGAGGAATTTCTTTTTGTGCTGATAAGAACACATCTTCAACATATGTTAAGAGAAAAGATTTTAAGTGCAGACTCTTGTGTAAAAAATATGTATATAAGTAGGGCTTAAAGGAAATATCTTTTCCTGTTTGCTTGTATATGTGTGGATATCTCAGGAAAGATAGAAGAAACACTGAGAGGAGTAGTTATCCTTGGGAAGGGGCAGTGGAACACTGGAAAAGGGGATAAGATTGGGAGGGAGGTTTTTTTCACTATATAACTTTCATTTTACTGTATTTAATTTGTTTTGGAACTACGTAAACTCTTCATAAATATTTTCAATGTATATGTTTTAGAAAGAAAGACACGATAACAACATAGCAGAATTTCAGAACTCTAAATTACATGTGAGGTGCCAGCACGAAATGTCAGTTGCATAAACTGAAAGAGCAGATTTTCTTCCATCCTCCAGAATTTCATCCTTAAAGTAACCTGTGCAGCACAGCTGAAAAGAGGCAGCCCGTGGTCATGGTGGCACCTACAGGCCACATTGAGAATCTTTCATTTGTTTCTTTTTTTATTCTGAGAGTCCGTGGTCAGGCATGGATAGGGGTGGTGATTGATTTTCCACTGGACGTCTTGGACAAAAGTATTTTGTTAATCACTGTATATTCGAGTATCGGATGATACACCTAGATACAAATACTGTCCCTAACATTTACCATCTGTGTAGCTTTAGGCAAAAGCATGTATATCTTTTAAAAGCCATAGTTTCTTCACTTGTAAAATGTGGATGATCTCGACATTATTGTATTGTTGCTTACTAATATTTTAAGTGAATTGTGTCGCATAAGGAATCCTGATGCTTCTCCCGCAGTGGCGACCCTGGGCTTCTGAACCTGCATCAGCAAGAGGTTACATGCTAAATAAATGCAGCTCACAGAAGGGGCTATGAGGATGCAGTCCAGAAGCCCCCCTGGCCAGCAAATGAAGGGAGACTAGGGAGAGGGAAAGAGCGAGAGAAGGAGAGAGAAAGCAAGTGAGGGCATCCTCAGTTGAACCCTCTTGTCCAGGGACCCTGAAAGCTCTGAATTTACCCCCAACTTTTCAGTTGTAAAGACAATAAATCCCTTTTTTTAAGCCAGATTGAGGGGTTTTGTTTTTGTTTTGGTTGTAATTGAAAGACCCCCAGTCATTTCTAATGCTGCATATTAAAAGTTGCTTAACCTCAATCATAATAAAAGTATGAATTTTAAAATGACATAATGTTTTCCCCCTATTACATTGATAAAAAATGAAATTAAAATTGATCACGTATTATGTTGGCCAAACTGTGGGGAAATATTTTATTTTACTAGTGAGAATGTGAATCCCTAAATAAGGTAAATGAGACGTATTTGTTAAACTGCCAATACATGTATCTTTTGACCCATAATTACGCTATTGTGTGATTTGTCCTACAGATACATAGCCTCGCTTGCAAAATGAGGCATGGACAGGGTTATTCAGTGCAGCATTGTTTGGAAGTGCAAACAAAAGGAATCAAAGTAAATGTTCATCACTGGAGAATCGGTTTCATTCACATCGTGGAGGATTCTAAATCTCTTAAATGAATAAATTTATTTAGGACATGATAATGGAAATCTTCCCATAATATATATAACTATGTAGAAGAAAAAGAGAAAAGGAACAGAAAAATGTGAATAGCTGCCTATAACTGTCATTAAAAAGAGATGAGAAAAGGAATTTGTGTTCATATTTATTTGAATATGTATTAAAATCTCTGGAAGAATAGACAAAAAAAGAATTACCATCATAAAGGCTACACAGAGGAAATTGCTGGATAAGAGACAGGGATAGAGGGGGATTTTTTTTTTTAAATAAGATTTTTTTGTACATTTTAATTTTTGAAACCTGTAAATGTATAACCAATTCAAAAATGAAAAATTTCGGAGGAAAATAACTCTAACTTATATGATGGAGCTATAG
Organism: Camelus dromedarius; assembly: GCF_036321535.1. Classification (NCBI taxonomy): domain Eukaryota; kingdom Metazoa; phylum Chordata; class Mammalia; order Artiodactyla; family Camelidae; genus Camelus; species Camelus dromedarius. The sequence continues at coordinate 60,065,794 of NC_087442.1, read as the reverse complement.
AACTTTAGACTTGTGAGTGAGGGGGGTCCTTAGAATTATATTTAGGCAGGACTCCATCTTCTAGAATTTCTGCTCCTTTCCAGCCTTAAGAGGCACTCCAGAGCTGGAAAGAAATATCCTGTGGTTACAGCGGCACCTACAGGAAAAGCAGAATATTTCAGTTTGTTTCTTTATGCTTTCTGGGAGGGGAAGGTCGGGGTGTGGAAGGGGACATCAGAAGAGTGTAGCAGGGCACAGGTGAGGAATGGTGATTTTTCCCATTAGAATTGCTAGTTACTGTGAACGTAATTTTTCATAAAATCATATTGCAAACTTAGACCTTAGAGCTGGTTACAAATAGTGGCTTTGTCACTCAGGTTCCTCCCCACCTACTGTATGACTGTACGTAAAAGCACTTAACATTTCTGAGCCAGTGTCTACTCTTGGAAAGTGAGAAATATGCTGTCTATATTGCAGGTTAATGCCTCACAGTGTTTTAAGAGACTTATCTTGCTAGAGAAACTCAAAATCTGGCAAACAACAGCCTGTGATAATTTAATCCTTAAGGCAATTCTAAGCACCGCAAACCCATTCCAACAGGAAGAGAGCTGCTTATGAGATGTAACCCACAGAAGCGACCTCCTCCTCCAGAGTCTCCAGCTCACAGGGGCTGTGGAAGTACAGAACAAAGGCAACGAATCCAGAGAATGGACCAGAGTGCCAGGGTGGCTGAGAGTCTCGCATTACTGCGCGGTCAGGGACACCTTGCTATTCCTGTCCTCCGTGTGCTGGACCAGAGACCGCTTTGCCATTTCCCACTCTCCTCCTTACTAAATGGATGTTTTGTTGAATTACTCTGTGATTTCTCTGTCCTTTCATGTGTGCCTAATGGTTTTACTGGAACCACAGGTTGCCGGGCCAGGAGGAGCCACATCAGGACCTGACCAAGAAGACTGCGCATCACTCAGAAATCTTGAACTTGGAGCGATAACCACCTGAGTTGCTGTGTGGTCTCCCTTTGGGAAGAGGGTGAGTGCAGTTTCACAGCCTGTGATTATAACTTCATTACAGTTACAGGATGGGTGTGTTTTAGGGGATGTGTGTGAATAGTATGTGGATGTTGAGCTGTCAAAGGGGTGATTACGGCACAGATCAGTGGTGTTCACCAGCCAGTGCCTATCCATCCTTCTTCACATAACACACTTTCACCTCTCACAGGACAGCCAGAATCCCCACTCCTCACTCAGTCCATCTAGTTTGGGAGGATTTGGGCCCTATCACATGACTCGGGCCTAGCCAGTCAAAGCACTGCATCCTCCATCCAGTGCAGATCTGTGAGCATCCAGCAGTCTGTATGAGGAGAGGGTCAAGGCAGAAGACAGCTGAGGCAAGAGAGAGAAAGGGAAGGGGAAAGGGAGCAAGTGAGTGAGCCAGACAGAGAGAGAGAAAAAGAGAGAGTGAGAGAGAGAGGGAAGTCACTGGTCTCGGTGACGTTTAAACCTTTAGTTTAAGGCCCATTGGAAATTCTCTGTCTACCTCCAGACTTTTTAGTCATGAGAAAACAAACATCTTCTTGCAGATGCGATGGAGTTGGGCTTTCTATTACTTGAGATCAAAAGGATTCTAACTCATTTAAATGACTCTTAAACCAAAGGAGGTTCAAACTCACTTGTAATAAGAGAAACAGAAAATAAAACTGAGATACTATTTTTTTTCACTCTCAGATTGATGGGCAAAAATCCAAAAACACACTATATTGGCCAAGCTTTGGGGAAATAGACAGTTTCATACATGGCTGGCAGGCGCATAAGCTGGTCCAAGACCCACAGAGGGCAATTTAGAAGTGTCAGTAAACATTGCAAATGCATGTATCCTCAAATACTTTCAGATACATTCACACATATGCAAAATGAACTATATGCAAAGCTACTTATTTTAGCATTATTTTTATTGGCAAAAAATCGACCTACATATTCATTACTAGAGAACCAAGTGGATATATTTAGGTATAGCCATACAGTGAGAATACTCTGAAGCTATAAAAAGAGAGAGAATTTTTTAGGTACTGATATAAAGGATTTCCAATGGAATAATCAAGATGGAGAAAAAATATAGTGAGCTATCGTGCAAGATAAAATAAGGTAGTTTTTAAAAAACATTTTCTTGTCTAGGAATAAAACATACTCTGGAGGTAAAAAATTAACTAACAACTGGTAACTTTTGGCATGGACTTGATGAAATGGAAATTTTTTCAACTATATTCTTTTTTCACTTTTTATTTGTTTTTGAGCCATTATAAATATATGACCTCTTCAAAAATTAAATGAATTACAAATTGAAAAAAAATGCCTGAGCTATTCAGTCCTGAGAGACCTGTGCTGCAAAGCTGAAAATACATGTTCTGTGATGAGGGTGGCACCTGCAGGACAAACTGAGAATTTTTCTTGTTTTTTTTTTTTTCCCCATTGTTTTCTTCTTCTGACTGACAGAGAAATTTAGTAGGCTGGAAGAAGGGCAGTGAGAATGAATTTCCCACTAGAGTTGCTGGATATGAAAGTTTTGCTAATAATGATAGAGATATTGCAAATAAAACTATTTTAACATAAAGTACACAGGGAAGCAGTATGAAATCGAGGGGTAAAGGTAGACTCTTCTGGTTACAAGTATTGGCTTTGTCACTCCCCAGCTGTGTGGCTTTAGGCAAAGCTGCTTCACCTTTCTGAGCGGTATCTACACTATGAAATGAGAATGATAATACTTACCTTACAGGGGTGTTGCTTCCTAACGTTTCAAGAGAGATTCACGGCCAGAAAAACGTTAAACCCAACAAAGAGTAGCCTGCCTTTGTTCAATCTCCAAAATCATTCCAGCCCCTTGAAACTACCTCTTCAGGAAATGAGATGCTAAACAAATGCAGCCTATAGAAGGGGCATCCTCGCCAAAGGTCCCACCTCAGATGAGGCCATGGGAGGTACAGAGGAGAGAACCTTTGGGAGTGGTCACATTATATGACTAGTGAGCTTACATCCCCTTAGGGTCAGGGGTCTTAGTAAGTATTCAAGGTCAGAGACCACTGTGGGCAGCTTCCCACTCTCCTCTTTTCCAAATGGAAGATTTTATTTCATTTGTCATTCTCTCTCCCTATTAAGTGTATAATGTGAGTTACGGTTTTCATTTAATTATAGTTTGCTGGCTACGAGAAGCCCCATTAGGACTCAATTGAGAAGAATGCTCATCACCTAGATATTCTGGATTGGAGCAATAACCAGTATATTTATGAGTTTGGGGTTGTTTATCTCATCTCCCTCTGGGATGTAAATGAGCACGGTTTTTATTGTGAGTAGCATAGCTGCATTGTTTTGAAATGGACCTCTTTGAAGATACATGCATGGGTAGAAGGGTGCCCGATCCCGTGACACAGTCCTGGGCAAATAGAGCAGAACATCCTGCTGTCTGCAGTGATGGCCCAAGGACAGGCACGTAGTACAACTGAAGTCACTGAGAGGCAGGCCTAGGTCTTTGTGCTGAACTTGGAGCTGTGAGGATGAACGCCTGGCGCCGCCTGGGGTCACTGCAAGAGGAGAGAACGTCTGAAGAGTAGAGCCAAGTAAAGGGTACATGGAGAGAGAGAGAGAGAGAGAGACCAAGAGACAGAGAGAGACTGGGAGAGACAGAGATACAAACAGGCAAAGGGACAGTGAGACAGAGAAGACAGGCTAGGCTTGATGACATCCTATGAGTCCTTGAATCAAGGCATGTCTCTAGATACACTCACTGATTTGTCTTATTTCTTCTCTGTAGCTTAAGCCAGATTGAATTTTCTACCACTTATAATTGAATGAGCTCTTATTAACTTATATGAAAAGATATGTTATACTCCCTTATAAAAAGAGAAATGTATAATAAAACTACACAGAAATAACATTTTTCACCTACCATATTGGCAAAAATCTAAACTTTTGATAGCACATATGTGGACAAGCTGTGGGATGAAAGTCATTCACATACAGGACTACAGAGAATGTAAACGGTTAAAATCCCTAAGAGGGAATGAGAAAATCTATAAAAATTACAACTGTATCCACCCTTTGACCCAGTAAGTCCACTTCTTTGAATTTAGTGTAAACACACACTTGTACCAGAGAAAGAGCAATGGTTATTCTCTGTCTTCTCCTCTGCCCCATTTCTATTTTCACTCCTTTTGGGCCACACTTTTTGGTCCAGGAGGCTGACCTCTATTGAATGTATCACCCTGGCTCCTCTACCCTCTAATTTCTTTTTAGGTTGGATTAATGTAAGGGTAGGTTGTCAGCAAGAGATTGGAAGGGAGAGGAGGAGAGAAGTCAAGATATATTCCACTGACTCCTGTCTTGACAAGAGTGAGTCTGGGAGAGATTTTGTTTCTCTGTCACCACAGCTAATATCAGATGTCCTCTTCCATGCATTGCCATCACCAGAGTCTGATGACATCAGTTCTTCCCCACTGTCCCTGCGGGCCCAATGCTGGTAACAGATTGCTGCTGCAACAGATCCCTGCACTTTCACCATCTCTCTTCAGTCCCCTTAACTCCACCCATCTGTGATGGCTAATTTTATGCTTCAACTACTTGACTGGGCCGTGGAGTGCCCAGATATTTGGTCAAACATTATTCTGGGTGTCTCCGTGAAGGTGTTTTATGATGAAATTAATGTTTAATCAGTGGTCTGAATAAGGCAGCTTCCCTCTATAATGTGGGTGAGCCTTATCCAACCAGCTGAAGGCCTGAGGAGAACAAAAGGCTGACCCTCTACCCCAGGTAAGAGGAAATTCTCCTGCCGAAGTTCTTCAAACTAGAAAACCATCTCTTCCTAGTTCTGCAGAATCTCCTGATCTTCAGACTCAAACAGGGATATTGGATCTGCAGATTTTGGATTTGTCAGTTTCCTTAACCATGCAAGCCAATTCCTTGTAATAAACCTGTCTGTCTGTCTGTCTGTCTTTCTTATTTCAGTTTCTCCGGAGAGCCCTAGCTAATACATCACCCTTCTTAAAATATTTCATTCATTAAATTTTCTTCCATGAAACCCCTTGAGTATGCCATTTGTTTCCTGTGGGGGCCTTGACTGTTATAGTAATTGGTATTAAAAGTGGCTCAAGGAAACTCTCAAAATGGTATTCCTGGATTCCATTGCTCATACCTTTGGTAAGCTCACAGATACCCTCTTCCAGGAGAAAGAAGGATAATAGTAATCCCTGATACGTAGCAATATCTTGATTACTCCAGATACCCCTGTTGTAGGATACTATGCAAGTGGGTGGCAAGGAAGATCAGATGACTAAGGCTCTTCCTAATTGCTCTGGCAGCAGTGGTGGTTGTCATTTGTAACCTGGCTGCTTCTGACTGCTTTGAAGAGCTTACTGAAAAGGGTGGAATTTTACACTTAAGGACTTGAACCTTCAATTCAAGGAACAGAAAATTAATCAAAAAGCCTCAATAGTGGCCTTAAAAAATATTTTCTAAAGGGCACATGTGACCAAAAATTATGTCCAGAGACTAAACGTATGTGTAACACAGAAATAGCACTAGTTCAATGTTCAACCTCTCCAGGTATCATGCCAGTTAAGGCACTAGTTAATGAGGGTGGGTGGGATTCTGAGGCTTAGAGTAGGGATATTTGGAAAACTAAACATGAGGCTGAAAATTTTGAACACTCTAATCTCCCTAAATCTTCCTTGCCTGAGTGAGCAGCCCAGCTCCTTCCCAAGAGAGCTTGACTTGCCTTTCATAAATTTCCTTTGTTGGCTTAACTTAGGACAGTCATCTCACAAGAGGAGCTAGTTCCTCCCCTATCCAGCCTGACCATCCCTTATTTACTTCCAAACTCATAGTGAGAATTAAGTGCTAGCATAGCCCAAAGAAAGAAATGCAAGGTCTTCTGTAGGAGAGATAAAGTATACTTGCCCATTTGTATTAGCAGGAGTCTAGGAAACAGCACAGGTATTGATTCGAATTGCATTAGGTAAAACATATGGCTGTTTCAGGCCAGATGTATCAATATGAATCCTCACAAAGCATTGTGGTTTAATGTGTTGGTTCAAGCACCTGGGTGTGGTTCCTTGAAGCCTAGGTAATGGGCCTATAGTTAAAGAGACTGTGATGCTGGAACTTGCTGAGCAGGCTGTACAGGGCATACTTCAAAATTAAAGTTGGTAAGAGTGGTGAAGTGGACCTATTTATATATAAGTCGCAGAGCCACCTCCCATCCTCAATCATAACCAGCAAGAAGACCAGAGGATATTTTATTTACTGAAGCATTAAGGAACACCTTGGTGAAGGGAGCACCAGCATCATTGGAAAGCACTATTTATTTATTTATTTATTTATTTATTTATTTATTTATTTATTATTTTCATTGACATTTAGTTGCTGTACAATATGATATGTTATAGTTGTACGATTCACAATTTTTAAATGTTATATTCCATTATAGTTATTATAAAATATTGACTATATTCCCCATGCTATACAATATATCTGTGTAGTTTCTTTTATACCTAATAGTTGGTACCTTTTAAATACTTAACCTCTATACTACTCCTCCCCACTTCCCTCTCCCCACCGGTAACCACTAGTTTGTTCTCTATATCTGTGAGTCTGCTTCTTTTTTTGTTACATTCACTAGTTTATTGTATTTTTCAGATTCCACGTGTAAGTGATATCATACAGTGATTTGTCTTTCTCTGCCTGACTTATTTTACTTAGCATCATGCCCTCCAAATCCATCCGTGTTGCTGCAAATGGCAAAATTTCATTCTTTCTTATGGCTGAGTAGTATTCTGTTGTATGTATTACCACATCTTCTACATCCATTCATCTGTTAATGGACACTTAAATTGCTTTCACATCTCGGCTATAGTAAAGAATGCTGCTATGAACATTGGGGTGCGTGTATCTTTTTGAGTTAGTGTTTGAGGTTTTTTTCAGATATATACCCAGGAGTGGATTGCTGGGTCATTGGTAGTTCTATTTTTAGTTTTTTGAGAAACCTCCATACTGTTTTCCACAGTGATTGCACCAATTTACATTCTTACCAACAGTTTACGAGGGTTCCCTTTTCTCCACATTCTAGCCAACATTTGTTATTTGTGCTCTTTTTAATGACAGCCATTCTGACAGGTGTGAGGTAATAGCTCACTGTGGTTTAGATTTGCATTTCCCTGATGATTAACAATGTTGAGCATCTTTTCATCTGCCTGTTGGCCATCTGCTTTTCCTCTTTGGAAAAATGTCTGTTCAGTTCTTCTGCCCATTTTTTGATCAGGTTGTTTTTTTGATGTTGAGTTTTATGAGCTGTTTATATATATAGTGGATATTAACCCCTCATTGGTCATATCACTTGCAAATATTTTCTCTGATTCAGTAGGTTGTCTTTTTGTTTCGTTGTTGGTTTCCCTTGTTGTGCAAAAGCAAAAAGCCCTATTTAAAAAGCTGCATTTAGTAGGCATGTGATAATGATGAGATGTGCCTTTATAGAACTGGACCTGATTTCAATGGAAATAAGAGGATTCTGGTAGATACCCAGTGGCTCTGCTTGACCATCAGAGAGTAAATGGCAGTAATTATTTTAATAAGTCACAGGGTCCAGGTGGTAATCAGAGTATTCTGACTCACAGATCCATTAAGTTGATATGATGGGTAACTGGAGCTGGTGAACAGGAAGTAGCAAGCACTGTCAGTGCCTTAGTAAGCCACATGTATGCTGTACAGTAAAATGTATAGTAGAAGATAAACCCTGTGAAAGCACAGTAGCATGCTCTGTGGATGAAGTTTCTAGGGGTCACTGGTCTGGGCACCTGTGTGAGAGACAAGTGGTTACACTTGGCAACATAACTGCAAATAAATAGAGACAATGCATAGCGAGCTTCTTTAGTGCCAAGATATTCCATGTTTGGCTGCATTGCTCTAGACCCCTTTTTTGGGTAACTCATAAGATTACTGGGGCTTAGAACAAGGGATGGTCAAAGCCAGTGGCATACTGGTAGGTATTTAACAACCAACTCTCCAGAAAAGCAAAGAAGCCTGATTTGTAGCATTTGCTATTTTTACGGTGTAAATACTCCCATTGTGGCTAATTCTGAGCTACCAGTGTGACATCAACTAGCTCACAAAAGTGGGAGGGGGATTATTATACACCTTTTTATACCTTCTGATCTTGGCATCATGTAAAATATTCCCTATTCAAAAAAATTAGAAATGCCTTTTAAAACAAGGAAAAATGCAACCCTAATACATATATTAGAGCTTCAAAACTCTAAACACTTGGGTGGGTTTACCAGTATGAACCATCAGCCACATAAATTGGCTTCTATCTTCTAGAATTTCTGGTCTGTCGCAGCCCTGAGAAATCAGAGCTAAACAGCAAGAAAGAGATTTTCTGTGGTTATGGTGACACCCGCAGAACAAACTGAGAATTCTGGTTTGTTGATTTCAGTTTTCCAGGAGAGGCTTACATTAGAAGGAAGGAATGTTGAGTCCCCAGTGGAATAGCTAGGCAGAAAAGTTTTAATGATGACTGACGAAACTGTCCCAAAGACATACTACACAGATCACACCAGGTAGAAACTGCAGAGTGGTGGGACAGACACAGGCCGCAGAGCCTCACGCACTTGGCTTCATATTCTCTGTGTCACCTCAGGGAAACGAACTGCCTCCTGAGCATTAGTGTCTGCTCGTGGTGAGTTTCTTCACGGGCCCAGACTTGCCCCTTTTGCAGAGTTGGTGCACTATGAGAAAGCACACATGGAATGTGCTGACTAGGGGCCCCAGCACATAGTTTTAAGTAGCCAGTGTATTCCCAAACTTTATGTACTCTTCAGTATCATTGCACTCACAAGGCTGAGCACCCTATAAGGCTCATCCTGTTTCAACCCACCCCTCAACTTGACGCATATTCAGCTTTTCTCACCTTTCCACAAGTAAGCTCATCACACCGAGCACAACTGCACTTTCTTGAATCTCTTAATATCAAACTCAAATAGCCCCATATCCCCACTTCTCACTGCATTCATGATTTGGGGCCATTTTTAAAAAACTCTTGGTGCGCCTGTTTCATTTTTCAGGAAAAAATACCACAAATTATGTTTAAAGAATTTTTAACCTAGCTGACACTAACATGTATTTATCCACATAATAATGTGACATTTTCTCCTCCGGGATCATAATTAAACTTGAGCCTGACCTTTCCTCACCTTCAGAACTTGAAGGTTCTTCTGAATCTCTGTTGCCCTTATGTATATATGCACACATTTTAGAGTGATATGCTCCCATATGTGTGTAAGTCTAAAGCAAAATAGAATTTGAGGTGAAGGGCTGAAAGAAATTCATTAGTAATTTAAAACCATGAATATGTTTAAAATGTTTTGTGGTTCAGTGAAAAGAATATTTGCCAGGGTAACAAACTAGGCAGGTATGATTATTTAAAGAAAATAGAGAGTTATATTTAAGCCTAAATTGAAAAGAGTGGTGATTCCCTGTCCCCATGATGTTTAGACCAACTAGACAAGAGAAAACTAGACAGTAAAGGATATGACGATCATGACTGGAGTAGTGCAGGATCTAGACAGAGTTAAGAAAAAAACAAGGGATTAAAGAACCCAGTGTTTCCAAGCAGATGCTGCTGCATATCATAAATATTATGATGAAGTTAACGACCCAGGGAGTTCTGGGCTGGTCAAATGACACTCTAATGGGGGATTTCACCAATCCAGATGACAGGGATTACAGAGAGTGACTAGTCATGGTTACTGAAAAATCTATAGTGGACATAAAATAAGCTCAATCACAGAAAAATGAATACATCTTACAACAAATACAGTGGTAATATATTGATAATTATAAAATATTGGTAAAGAATCAAGTTGGAGAGTCATAAACCACATGGCAATATATGGATATATGGATATCATGTTCCTTGATGTTACTCCACTAAATTTAAAAACAAACAGAGGGTTGACATCCAGACACCATAAAGGTCACAAGCCAGAGACCGTCATCACTGGAATGGATATTTATAGAATGGTAAATTAGATGGCCGACCCCAGACAAGTTTAAGAGCTAAACCATGGAAAGATTATAGAAAAGCAAAACAATATTGATGAAACTAGAATAGACAGCACGGACGTAATGCACACATATAAGACAGAATGTTCAGACAAGTACAGATGAAATGAAGATTAAAACATTTATAAGGCAGGATCTCTCCAGGAAAGAATTACAATTACAGGAGCAACTGAAAGTGTGGGTCGGGTATAATGATGTCCAAGTTAAGATAAACATGGTTAGAACACAGACTACTGAAAGATACGGAGATTATTGCAAACTGGAGTAGATTTACAAGGAATGAAAGGAATAGAAAGCATATAAGAAATCTGTAAGAAAAGAAAGGAAAGAAAAAAAAGAAAAGGGAAAAAAGACCTCTGCACACATGCATTTTATTATGGACATGAAAAGCATCATATTTGTCTTATGGACAGTCACCTCCAAGAGACAGAATAACAGACCACATAGGGACAAAGGGCTGTTGTGCAGCCCCAAAGAGCCTCTACCTTTCCAACAACAATCCTCTACCTTTCCAACACAACCAAAGGGCCAGGGAAAACTCAGAACCAGGATAAAGAGAAAACTCAGTGCTCCAAAATATGGACCTGGCATTGTTTTCTTCCTAGATAGAATTTTTTTTTTCTGTATAATCTGTTAAAATGTAGTTGAATTAAAAATTTTAGGATTACTAGATACATAATCACAAGTAGCAATAGTTTCAGGGGAAATGCCCAAGTATACATAAAGGAAATATCAGATAAGATTTAAAATGTTTAGAAGAACCGCATCGATAGGAGTTTCGGTAGAATGAGACCTAAGGTCAGGTAGTTGCCTTACTGGAATTTATGAAGTATCCCTTAATACTAGACACTGACTGGATCATTGGAACAGACATAATTAAGAAATTACAGGATATTGGAGAAAACAAAATCAATTTAGCAGTATATAGCTCTATTGGAAAGACAAATTGGCACCAATGACATTACTCACATTGAGTTGTGAAGTGTCACAGCTTTATTCCCTTGAATAAAGTCTATTCTTGAAATTTTGTAGAATTTGTTCAGTGCTTTTATTATGGGAAATTTTTCTAGAAATTTGCCCATTTCATCCAGGTTTTCAAATTTATTGGCATAACATTGTTGTTGAGGTGACAGTAGTCGTAGCATCTCAGTGGTTCTCTTTTGATAACTTTTTGAAAAAATTATAGACTCACAAGAAGTTGCAAAAATAGTACAAAAAGTTCCTATATACCCTTCCCTCAATACTAGGAAATTGATATTGGCACAATACTACTGACTAGACATAGACTTTACTTGGATTGCATCACTCTTTAAATGCACTGATTTTTTTCTGTATGTGCATAGTTCTGTAAAATTTTATCATTTGTATAGATTCATGGAGCTGCCATCACAATCAAGATATAGAACCGTTTCGTCACACAACGGCCCTTTATTTATGCTAAAATTTTTATAATCATACCCTCTCCCTAACCTCTGACAGCCCCTGATCTGTTCTCCATCTCTATAATTTTGTCATTTCAAAATTATGTAAATGGAATCATATGGTATGTAACCCTTAGATATTGGCTTTTGTTCACTCAACGTGGTTAATGATATTGAACATCTCTTCATATGCTAATTTGCACCCATACTACCTCTTTGGTTAAGTGTCTGTTTCAGACTGGATTTGGTGTTTTGTTTTGTTTTTCTAAGTGGGTTGTCTGTGGTTTTTACCGTTAAACTCAGAGTTCTTTTTATCTTTTGGATACAGGTCCTTTGTCAGATTTGCAAATATGCTTTTCCAGTCTGTGGCTTATCTTTTTAACCTCTTAAAAGGGTTTTTCACCCTTTTGCTCTTTGAAAAGAGCAAAAGTTTTTCATTTTGGTGAAAACCTCTTCATCAATTTTTCTTTTATGGGTTGTGCTTTTGATGTCATATCTAAGAACTCTTTGCTTAGATTTTATTTTTTAAGATTTTTTCTAAAAATTTTCCTCTGAAAGTATTGTCGTTTTACTTTTCACATGCAGGCTTGTGCTCCATTTTAAGTTAATTTTTGCATTAAGTGTCAGGTTTACATCAAAGTTCGTTTTTCTTGCTGTGAAGAAAGACGATTTCCTTCAACACCAATTATTCCAGCACCATGTGTTAAAAACGCTGTCTTTCCTTCATTGAATTGGTTTTTGCATCTGTTCTGGCCTGCTGATCTATGGAGATATGTCCATACTTGTTTATACTTCTATAAACCTGTCTTGATTACCGCAACCATGTAGTAAGTCTTAAATCAAAGTATTCTGATTTCTCCAACTTTATTCTTTTTTTCTCAAAAACGTTTTCGCCAACTCCAGTTTATAAAATTCCATATGAATTTTATATTAAGATGGACTATATCTACAAAAAGATTGTCAGAATTTTGGTATGAATTGCACCAGATCTATAGATAAACTTAGGAAGAATTGATATTTTTAGTACGCTGAGGCTTCCAATTTATGAGCACATTGTTTCTTTTCATTTTATTGGTTCTTCTTTTACTTTATCAACATTTTGTACTTTGCAACATGTAGTCTTGTAAATCTTTTATTAGACTTATGTCTGGTATTCCCTTTTTGGAGTGACTTTGATTGGTTGTGTATTCCTCATTTTGTTTTCCAGTTTGTTCATTACCAATATATAAAAATAGGATTGAGTTTTGGGTGTTGACCTTGTATCCACTGATCCTGCTCAACTCACTTCTTAGTTATAGGGTGCTTTTTTTGGGAGATGGGGAATTTTTTTTATGCAGTCATGGGCTCTAAAGACCATGATGTATGTAACAAATTCAGCCCGTAGCCTTTGTAAATAAACTTTTAGAAAAACATGGTAATTTGTTTATGTTTTGCCTATGGCTGCTTTCATGCTACAGCAGCAAAGTTGAACAGTTGTGGCAGAGACCAGATTCCCTACAAAGCTGAAAATATTTACTATCTAGTCTCTTTCAGAAGCAGGTTGCTGCCAGAGTTAGCATGATGTAGACAATCATGTCATATGTAAATAGGGACAGTTTTATTTCTTCTTTTATTATCTGCATGCCTTTAATATCCCCCCTCACCTTTTTTGGCCTAACTACACTGCCTAGGACTTACAGCACTTGTCGAATAAGAGCGGTAAGGGCGAGCATTCTTACTACTCAGCCATAAAAAAGAGTAAAACAATGCCATGTGCAGCAACTTGGATGGATCTGGAGATTGTCACTCTAAGTGAAGTAAGCCAGAAAGAGATAAATACCATATGATGCCACTCATATGTGGAATCTTAAAAAAAAAAAAAAGACACAAATAAGACTTACTTACAAAACATAAACAGACTCAGCCATAGAAAGCAAACTTTATGGTTACCGGGGAAAGGTGATGGAAGGTGGTGGGAAGGGAGGGAGGGAGGAAGAAAGGAAGGAAGGAATGTTTCAGCAGAAATATAATGATATCAGGCAAAAACTTGAAAATGATAAATATGTGGGTAACTATAGAAGAATTTTCCCCAATTTTAAATTTCTTCGAAAGAAATCTGATGTCTAAAGTAACGATAATAACAATGTATCTTAGAGTTTATAGCATTTAAAGAAATAAAATGCAGGACAATAGTAAAAAAAAAAAAAAGAAGGTGCACATTTTTCTCATGTTCAGTTTTAGAGAGAAAGCATTTAGGTTTTCACCATTTAGTATGATGTTAGCTGTAGGTTTTTCTGGATGCTCTTTATGAGGTTGAGAAAATGCCCCTTTATTCCTAGTTTTCTGAGAGCTTTATTGTGAATAGGTGTTGAAAAAATTTTCAGTGCTTTTCTGTGCCAACTTACATAATTGTGTGGGCTTTCTCCTTTACTTACTAATACATTGAATTACCTTGATTTTCAAATATTGAACTACCCATTTTTTCTGGAATGAATCTCAGTTATAATACATAATTCTTACACACATAATCTATACATATCTTATGTGTACGAAGCTTATGTACACATACCTTATATGCATAAGATACAGAATTCTTATATATTACTGGATATAATTTGCTAATATTTTATTGAGGATTTTTGTTTGTAGTATTCTTGTTTTGTACTGTCTGTCCAATTTTGGTATGAGGCTGATATAAACTTTATAAAATGAGTTAGAAGGTGATTCCTCTATTATTTTCTAGAAAAGATTGTGGAGGATTGTTAATTCTTATTAAATGTTTGGGATGTCCACAGACACCATCTTGGCCTGCAGATTTTTTTTTCTCTGGAGCTGTTTAATTTATAAATTAATTTATTTAGAAGTTATGGGACTATACACATGATCTGTTTCATCTCTGGTGAGTTTTAGTAGGCTGTGGTTTTCCAGAAATTGATTCACTTCATTAAACAGTTGAATTTTTGTGTATATAGGCAATGGTAGGGTTCTTTAACATCCTTTTAATGTCTGCAGGGTTTATAGTGATATTCCCTTTTCTATGCTGGATATTGGTAATTTGTGTCTTCTCTCTCTCTCTCTTTTTTTTTTCTCTGTCAGTCCTATTAGAGCTTTATCAATTCCACTAATATTTTTAAGCAACCAGATTTTTATTTGATTGATTGATTTTCTCTATTGCTTTTCTGTTTTCAATCCATTGATTTTTATTATCTTAATTCTTTTCTTCCTTCTGCTTGCTTTAAGTTAATTTTGCTCTTCCGTTCTAGCTTCCTGAGTGGAAGCTAAAATTACTGATTTGAGACTTTTCTTCTTTTTTAATCTAAGCATCTGTGCTAAAAACTTCCTTCTAAGCACTCTTTAGTTCCATCCCACACATTTATTCAAATATGTTTATTTTTATTTTTATTTAGTTCAATGTAATTTTTTATTTCCTTTAGAGTTCTTCTTTAACCCATGGATTATTTTGAAGTGTGTGGTTAAACTTACAACTATTTGAAGATGTTTTAATTTTCTTTTTAATTGGTTTCCAGTTTGATTCCATTATGGTCAGAGAACATATTTTGTATGATTTCAATTCTTTTAAATTTGCTAAGTCTTATTTTAAGAGCAAGGATGTGGTCTTGGTGAATGTTCCATGTGCAATTGAAAAGAATTTGTGTTGTGCTGTTGTTGGGTGGAGTATCTGTAAATATCAGTTAGATCCCATTGATCGATGGAATTTTTCAGTTCTGCTATATCCTTTCTCTCTGCTAGTTATATCAGTTCCTGAGAGGAGTGTTGAACACCCTACTTGTAATTATAAATTTGTCTATTTCTCTTTTTCATTTCTGTCAGTTTTTTTTAAATTTTTTTGTGGGGAGGTAATTAGGTTCATTTATTTTTGTCTTGTTTTTTTGTTTGGGAGGGAGGTAATTAGGTTTATTTATTTGCTTATTTATTTTAGTGGAGTTACTGCGGGATTGAACCCATTTCTCATCCTCACATACTTTCTTCCCTTTTTCTGGGACTCTGATGACACAAGTGTTCTATCTTAGGTGGCTGTCCTATAAGTCCCCAAGTTTCTGTTCGTTTTTTTCAATTGCTATTTTGTCTGTTTTTCAAATTGTGTAATTCCTACAGATCTATCTTCAGGTTTACTGAAGACTGTTGTATCTATGTTCATGAAAGCTGTTGGTCTCTAGTTTCCCTTTCTTGTAATGTCTTTCTCTGGTTTTGTTGTTGGGAAATATTGGCCTCATAAAATGTGTTGGAAGTTTTCTCTCTGATTTTATCTTCTGAAAGAGAGTATCTTGGTGTAATTTCTTCCTGAAATGTTTGATAGAGTCCACCAGTGAACCTGGTGACTCTATCCTTGGTACTTTCTTTTTTAGAAGATGATCAGTTACTGATTAAATTTGTTTAATACATAGAGGCCTATTCAGGTTGTCTGTTTCTTCTTGTGTGAGTTTTGGCAGGTTGTGGGTTTCAAAGAATTCATCCATTTCATTTAGATTATCAAATTTGTGCGCATTAAGGTTGTTTATAGTGTTCCTTTATTATTCTTTTAATATCAAGGCCCTCTGCAGGGATGTTTCCTCTTTCATTTCTGATACTAGTAACTTCTGTCCTCTTTTTTTCTTAGTAAGCCTGGCCAGAGGCCTGTCAGTTTTATTGAATTTTTCAAAGAGCCAGATACTGGTCTAATTTATTTTCTCTATTAATTTTATGTTTTCAATTTTATTGATTTCTGCTCTAATTTTAATTAGTTGTTTTCTTCTACTTATTTTGGATTTAATTTGTTGTTCTCAGATATACAGGCATACTTATAAAGTGTAATTCTGTAATATGATGGTATGTTAACCACTTAACTATAATATAAATGTTAAAGGAAAAGAGTATTAAGAACCACTATAGCTGCTATAACTTGTGGCAAACATACAATATAAAAAGAGGTAAATTGTGATGTCAAAAACATAAAAGGAGAAAGGACAGTTCAACATGCAGAAATCTATAGATGTGATACACCGCATTAATAGGATGAAAGATAAAAATCATATCATCATCTTAACAAATGCAGAAAAAGTATTTGACAAAATTAAGCATCCTTTCAAGATAAAAAATTTCAACAAATTAGGTATAGAAAGATCATATCTCAACATAATAAAGGTCGTATATGACAAGCCCTCAGCTAACATCATGCTCAACATGAAAGTCTGAAAGCTTTTCCTCTAAGATTAGGACAAGACGAAGGTGCCCACTCTCACCACTCATTCAACACAGTACTGGATGTCCTAACTAGAACAGTCAAGCAAGATAAAGAAATAAAAGCATTTAAATTGGGAAGGAAGAAGTAAAATTGTCTTTATTTATAGATGATATGGTCTTAGTAGCGAAAACCCGTAAGTCTCCATCAAAGCACCCTTTTATGTTACTAACAGAAATTAATTTGAAATGGATTAAAAACTTAAACATAAAACCTGAAACCCAGAAACTCTTGGAAGAAAAGTTAAGGAAAAAACCCCTGACATTGCACTTAGCAACAATTTTTTGGATATGACACCAAAAGCACAAACAATACAAGCAAAAATAAACAAGTGGAACTACATCAAACTAAAAAGCTTCTTCATAACAAAAGAAACAACAATAAAAAAGGCAACCTATGGAATGGGAGAAAGTAATTGCAAACCATACATCTGATAATGGTTTAATGTCCAAAATATGGAAAGAACTCACAAGCCATGACAGAAATGCTTCAATGAGCAATAGTGAGCTTGATTAAAGTAAATTTTTAAAAATATAAAGCTTCAGGAAGGAAATGGATAGTCTCAGCAAAGAAATACAAGCTGGTAATTAGAACTAAAAAATACAATAACAAAAAGTTCAGTGGATAAGCCCAACACCAGAGGGGAGAGGAAAGATCTGTAAATTGAAGATAGAACAATTGAAATTACCCCAGCTGAACAACAGAGAAAAATAGACTTAAAAATGAACAAACCAAGAGGGACCTGTGGGATTATAAGGAAAGAGCTAACATTTGTGCCAAATAAGAGACGGTATGGAGACGGTAAGGAGGGAATGGTTATAAAAGTACTTAAAGAAACAGTGGCTGGAAAAATCCTAAATTTGGCAAGAAACATAAATCTGTAGATTCATGAAGTTCTGTGAACCCCAAACAAGATAAACCTGAAGAAATTCACACCAGTAGACATCATAAGTAAATGTGAGTTTGGATATAAAAGGGCAAAATAATGGATCCTTTTGTTGATGGAAATGTTCTTTACTTTGACAATATCCTGGTACAATATTATACTGCATTATAGTTTTGCAAGACCATCTAATTAGGGGAGATTGAGTAAAGGACACATAACATCTCTATCATTTTTACAACTGTGTGTGAATTTACAGTTATGTCAAAAAGTTTAATTGAAAAGGAATATATGATTACAACTCTCAAAACTCAATAGTAATTAAACAACCCCCCCCAATCAAAAATGATAAAAATATTTGAATATACATCTCACCAAAGATACACAGATGGGAAAAAAGTATATGAAAAGATGTTCAACATCATTAGTCACTAGGGAAGTACAAATTAAAAGCACAGTGGGATACCAGTATACATGTATCAGAATAACCAAAATCTGAAAAATGACAATATCAAGTGCTGAGGAGGAGGCAGAACAGCCTGAACTCTCATCACTGTTGGTGAGAATGCAAAATGCCATAACCACCTGGGAAGGCATTTTGGTAGTTTCTTACAAAGTTTAAATCCTTATCACACAATCCAACAGCCCTACCCCTATGTTTACACAAAAATTAATCATAAATGTTTATAATGTTCATTTATGATCACCCCAAATTGGAAACAACCCAGATATCCTTCAGCTGTGACTGCATAGTCAAACCATGTATACCCACGCAACAGGAAGCCGTAGAGCAATGGAAAAAGACTCCTGATAGGATGGTGTGGCTGTGTCTCTGAGGCATTAGGCTAAGTGAAACCCTAACTCAAAGCGACAATACTCCGTAATTCCATTTAGAACACATTCATAAAAAGGCAAAACTGTGGGAAAAGCAGAAAACCAGTGGTTGCAGAGGCTGGGGATTGGGGAGGAGGTTTGACTACAAAGTGACACAAGGGAATTTTCGGGGTGATGGAGCTGTTCTACATCTTGATTAAATGAGTGTATTTATCAAAATATGTCAAAATTCACAGAACTATGTACTAAAAATACTGAGTTTTATTTCACAGAAATTAAGCCTCCATAAGCCTGACTTCTAAAAAAAAGTACACACACAACATTCCCTTGAGAGGCACTCCTCCCTTCTCCCAACATAGCACCAGGTTTGAGAAAGGCAGTCTTTTTCATTCTTCCCATCAGCGGAGTGACTTGATTTTTAAATTCAGCCTTCCAACTGAGGGTTTACCCCATTGGGGTCCCTGCTTCATGCAGTGGGATCCTGTCTGAATTTCCATCTTTTGAAGTCCTGAAGGTTTGCTTCCTGCTCTGATGTCTTGTGAGATCACCAGATAGAAAGCTGGAGGTCACCATAATTCTGAGATGTCCCTTGAGCAGGCTATAGCCTTTGTATTTCTCACCTCCTTGATTACCCTGTTCGTTCCTTTTTGTCCTCTGAAATTTTCTGATACTTTCCTGCCTTCACTTAAAATTTTTCAACTTTCGGTTTCAGAAAATTAACTTTCCTGAACTAAAAATTTATTTAAAAATATTTTATCTAGAATTTTTAGTTTTTTCCTAAGAAGTGATTTTTAAAAGCCATTCTGCCAGTTTGCTAGAAATGAGCCCTTCCACATTATTGTAAAGTAGGATGTATTTAGTTCCATGTAGTATAACTGAAACAGCTGGGGATTGAAAACCAGGAGACAGGAGTGCTAACCTTGGCTCTGCTCTTTACTAGCTGTGTAACCCCAGACAGTTTGCTCTCATTTCTGTGACTCTCTTATCCCATTCAGAAATGAAGAAAATGGACTAAATGCTATGTGCTCTGCACTTAGCATATACTATTTTTGTATTGTAGTATATTAGAAAAACTGCTGGCCTGAACATCCAGAATCCTAAATTTTAGATTTGGCTCTGCATTTTCTAGCTATCTGCTTTTAGACATATCACTTTATTTCCTGCATCTTTGTTTTTTCATTTATGAAATGGAAGTGAATAATATGCCATCATATATATACATATATACACCACATTTTCTTTGTCCATTCACCTGTCAGTGGACACTTGGGTTGTTTTTATGCCTTGGCTATTGTAAATAATACTGCAACAAATATGGGGTGCAGATATCTCTTCAAGATAGTTATTTCATTTACTTTGGATGTATGCCAGTTAAGTGGGATTGCTGGATCATATGGTAGTTCTATTTTTAATTTTCTGAGGAACTTCCAGACTCTGTTATATAATGGTGTACCAGTTTCATTGCCACTAACGGTGTACAGGTGTTCCCTTTTCTTCCATCCTCACCAGCAACTTTTATCTCTTGTTTTATTGTTGTTGTTGTTTGGTAATAGCCATTTGTGACAACGGGGATGAACCTGTAGGACACCACACTAAGTGAGTAAATGACCCCTAGACACAAGAAGAAAAATACTGTAAGATGTCACTTATCTATGGAATCCAAAAAAGTTGTTGAACTCACAGAACCAGAGAGGAGAATAGTGGTTGCCAGGGGGTGGGGGAAATAGGGAGGTTTTGATCAAAGGGCAGAAACTTTTGTTACCAGGTGAGTAAGTTCTGGGATCTAATGTGTATCATGGTGATCATAGTTAATAATACCGTATTTTATACTTGAAATTTGGTAAGAGTAGACCTTAAGTGTTCTCACCACACAAAAGGTAACTATGTGAGTGATAGATGTGTTAATTAGCTTGATTGTGATAATCATTTTACAATGTATATGTATATTAATTAAATCATCACATTATGCACTTTAAAAATCACAATATACAATCTAAATATACACAATTTTTTGTCAGCCATACCTCAATAAAGTTGGGAAAAATTTAAATAAAATAAAAATAAACATAAAAATAAATTTAAAAAATCAAAATGAAAGTGGTAATATTTACCTGAAAGAATTATTGTGAAAACCAAATTAGATAGTATTTATTAAAGTTCTTGGACTATAAAAGGTGAGTAATAAGTCTTAGGAGAATCCAGGTACACAGAATTAAATTATCTCTAAATTCCTTTCATATTCCAAAAATCTATGATATCAACCAAAGTCAGCTCTTCAAGTAAAAAATAAATAAATAAATAAATAAATAAATAAATAAATAAATAAATAAATAAATAAATAAATAAATAAATATTTAAAAATGTTTTACTGCAGTTCTAACATGAGCTCTCTAGAGGTCTCTGTTACCAAACAAACCAGCATATGTTTTACTGTTGGTTGTGGAAGTTCAGAAACTGAAGTTTTTTTTGCACTTTTGAGGCAACATCATTGATTTTCTGATCATATCTATCTTGTCTCATTCAGACTAGTGAGGGAGAATCTTCTTTTAATGCTCACTCCAACTTTGTACTGTGAATTGATACGACACTATCTACAACCATAGCATGATTTTTAAAAAGGTGAATCTGATTCTCACTCCATTTCAAAAATCCTTAGCCCCAAATAATAGTCTGTTCTTTTCCAAACTCAGGTTATCTGTCAAAGTAAATAATCAAACAAAAAACTGGAGGGGTGGTGGAAGAAGGAAGAAGAGAAAGAAAAACAAAATTCCAAGACAGTGTTTTTCTTAACCACTGTTACTCGCCGTAAGCTATATATTTCAGGCTGTGCCCACAGCACACACGTGTATTTATTGAAACAAACATTTCACAAAGCAGTGGTTATCTTTACAGAGGGAGATGCACTTTTACATTTTCTATTCTATCCTGTCCTATACTTTTTAATGGTGCTTTGACACACTAGTTAATTCCATGAACCGTTAAGGGATGCGACTAGTGGTTTTTAAAAAGCTACTTCAAGGAGATGCAAAAACTAAAAAAAAGTGGTTGGGTCTAGTGTACAGTATGGACTGACAGACTTCAGAAAACTTTGTGAAGTGACAAGTGAAAGTGGCAGACAATATGTACCATGTGATTCCATTTCTACAAAGAATGAATATACATATATACTTATCTATTTAAAGAGGCTGGGTAGGGTGCCGTGCTGGCTTGTGCTTTCCTTTCCAATCCAGGGTAGAGTTGTCCACAGGGAAACTTGTGTAAGATTTGGAAGGCAAAAGCAAAACAGCACACATTACCCTGAGAAGGTTGCCATGGTCAGATGGCATTAAATCTAATGCTATGTGTGACCTGAGGTTGGATATTGTTTCAAAGGGTCAGGGGGAAAGTGATAAAAGTAATTGGAGGACGATTAGGAAAGTGAGAATGTGGACTGGATACTAGAAGATACAAAGTTGATGTTAATTTTCATGTGGGATAGTGTTATTGTGTTATGTGGAAGAGTGTTTCTCTTCTTAGGAAAGGCATCCTGAAGCATTCAGGGTAAAGTGTATGATGTGTGCAACTTTCCATGATTTATAGATAAATTTCTCATGCTGTCTGTAATAGAGAGAGAGAGATACAGATATAAATATTTAATAATTTATAGATTTTCCTGGAAAATACAGATAGGTGAATAAACAGAGGCAGAGAATGGTGAGTAAATGACTCCCAGTTGCCAGCAGTGGAGGTGAGATGTGATGTGCTAGTTTGGAAATGACAATGTTGCACTTTACCTGAGCCCTATGCTCCCAAAAAACTGCAGGTTAAGAAATCTTCTCATCCTCTTGTGGTCAGGGAAAAGGCTTACTGCAGAGAACCACCCTTCCCATATGACTTAAATAAGACTTACAGATGACCCCCCTCCCCATTTACTTAGGACAAAACCAGACACAGACCCTCCAGCTTTCCATTCTTCACCATAAAGGATTAGCTGAATCGTTTGTCCCCACTGACCAATTTGAACAAAATGCCCACTGACTTACCTCGACCAAACTAACTAGATAAAAGGATTTGGAGGACAGTTAGGAAAATGAGACTGTGGCTTCTGCCCATCCCCAAAGCCCTGAACTTTGGCCTCTGGGGGCTACGCCAACATTGAAATGTAGAACAGTTCCTCCTTAACAACATCACCTGCTCAGCTGTCTGATGGGATGGTGCCACCTAACATCCTACTCCTCTAGTTCCCGTTCTTCCTGGCCTTCTTTGCACCTCCCCGTAAAACAAACATTCTTTTTACCTGACCATTGAGATGCTTATAGATTTTAGGGTCGGGATCTTTGTTCTCCTTATTGCAAAGCTCCCTCTCCCTGCTGCAATAGTCTTTTTGGATAAGGTTTCGGGTTGCTCAGGTCCACATTTGTTTTTTACTTGACAGAAGATACTTTTCTCTGCATAAGTAATAAGTGAGAGAAGGAGGCGCAGCCTGAGAGTTCCTCGGTCAGGGCAAATCTTGGAGCAAGGACACAGGAGTCTCAGAAACCAAGTGCTAAAGGGAAAAAGGCCCTGGATAGGATCCCTGTCACTGCTCAGGTGACTCTGCTTTGTGGCTCTGCAGTATAACCTCAAAAATTATGTTGTACTTAGTGTGATTGCATTCATTGGGAAGGTAGTAAAGGGGCTGATTTGCAGCAAGCTGGGTATTTGGCTAAAGGAATCAGTTCAGCAGATAGTGGCTATTAACAATACCAATAGCTACTAGTTATTGAACTCTTAGAATGTGCCAGGAGCTGAGCAATGAACCTGACATACCTTATTTCAAATCCAGACAACTCTGAAAAAAATGGGCCTCATTTTCCATATTTTACACCAGAAGGAACAATGTCTCTGAGGCTGTTAAATGTTTTTGTTTATAAAGACATATCTAGTGATTAGGAAGTGCTTTATCCTAGATGTCCTATATAAACAAATGCATTTGTTTGCAATATTTCCATTAGTTCTTATGCAAAATTCTTTGTTTAGCAATTCCAATGAGAAATCCACCATCACCCCTTTAGGCATGCCCCAGGTGTAGTGCTCTGCTCAGCAAAGGTAAATAATTCGACAAATTCTCAGTTTGTCCTGCAGGTGTCACCCTTGCCATAAGATAGGTCTTTTGAGCTCAGAATTCATCTCAGTATTGCAATTGATTAGAACTTTTTGATGAAGAAAAAGACTGATCGTGCATTTTTATGCCATCTAGATCTCAGGATCATGACTCTTACACATAGATTGAGGGTTCCTCAGCTCCAATGAATTAGTTGAATTCCCTCTTTTTAAATTTTTTTAATATATATTTTTATTGAAGTATAGTCAGTTTACAATGTTGTGTCAATTTCTGGTGTACAGTACTATACTTCAGTCACATAAGAACATACATATATTCGTTTTCATATTCTTTTTCACTGTAAGTTACTACAAGATACTGAATATAGTTCCCTGTGGGATACAGTATAAACTTGTTTATCTGTTTTATATATATTAGTCTCTGCAAATCTCAAACTCCCAATTTATCCCTTCCCACCCCCTTCCCCACTAGTAACCATAAGTTTGTTTTCTATGTCCGTGAGTCTATTTCTGTTTTGTAGATATGTTCATTTGTCTTTTTTTTTTTTTTTTTTTTGAGATCCTATATATAGGTGATATCATATGGTATTTTTATTTCTTTTTCTGGCTTACTTCACTTAGGATGATATTCTGCAGGTCCATCCATGTTGCTGCAAATGACATTATTTTATTATTTTTTATGGCTGAGTAAGTATATTGTTGTACAGATGTACCACAGCTTCTTTATCCAGTCATCTGTTAATAGACATTTAGGTTGTTTCCATGTCTTGGTTATTGTAAATAGTGCTGCTATGAACATTGGGGTGCATGTATCTTTTTGAATTAAGATTCCCTCTGGATATATGCCCAGGAGTGGGATTGCTGGATCATATGGTAAGTCTATTTTTAGTCTTTTGAGGAATCTCCATACTGTTTTCCATAACGGCTGCACCAAAGTACATTCTTACCAACAGTGTAGGAGGGTTCCCTTTTCTCCACAGCCTCTCCAGCATTTATTGTTTGTGGGCTTTTGAATGATGGCTACTCTGACTGGTGTGAGGGGATACCTCATTGTAATTTTGATTTGCATTTCTCTGATAATTAGTGATTTGAATATTTTTTTCTGTGCCTATTGGCCATTGGTATGTCTTCATTGGAAAATGGTTTGTTTAGGTCTTCTGCCCATTTTCGGATTGGGTTGTTTTTTTTTTTTTTGTTATTAAGTTGTATGAGCTGTTTGTATATTCTGGAAATTAAGCCTTTGTCAGTCTCATCTTTGCCAGTATTTTCTCCCAATACGTAGGTTGTCTTTTTGTTTTGCTTATGGTTTCCTTTGCTGTGCAAAAGCTTGTAAGTTTAATTAGGTCCAATTTGTTTACTTTTGCTTTTATTTCTATTGCCTGGGTAGACTGCCCTAGGAGAACATTGATGAAATTTATGTCAGAGAATGTTTTGCCTATGTTTTCTTTCATAGGTTTATAGTGTCTTATCTTATGTTTAAGTCTTTAAGCCATTTTGAGTTCATTTTTGTGTATGGTGTGAGGGTACATTCTAACTTCATTGCTCTACATGCAGCTGTCTAGTTTTCCCAACACCATCTTTTTTCATTTTTAAGGCATTTCCTATATTTTTAAATAAATAATGCTTTTACATGGTTCTTAAATTGAAAACTATAAAAATGTACAGTGAAAAATCTTTCTCCCACCAGTGTCAGCCACCTGCCAAGTTTTTATGCCCCAAATAGAAAAACTATTATTAGCTTCTTGTGTAGCTTTCCCAAGCAATTTTACTTATATGCAAGCAAATATAGTCTATAATACTTTACCATAGTGTTTTACACAAATATTATACAAGCTGTTCTGTAACTTCTCTAGATTAATATATTTTATAAGTCTTGTTCATTTTGAAGCAACCTCATGGTATACCATTTTATGGCTGTATTATAATTTAATTAATAAATTCTCTATATTTTAGGTTGATTTGAATCTTTTGCCATCTAATAATAAGTATTAAATATTTTATTTATAATATAAATATATAATGTAATACTAGTTATTATATACTATTATGTAATATATATTATATATAATATTATAAATATATTAAATGTTATTCTTATCATTATAGCAAACACTTACTCTAGGTTTGGCACTGTTCCCAACACTTTACTTTTAGTAACCCATTTAAGCAAAACCACAGCCATATAAATTGTGTTTTTATTATCACCGTTTTTTAGATGAAGAGCCAGAGGTGAAGAAAGGTCAGATGATTGGCCCAAGGTTTGCCGGCCTATAAGTGGTGGTCCCAGGATATTAAGTAGGAGAAGACAAAGGGGGTCTGCCATACTTGGGGGTTGGAGCCCACTATGTCTATAGATGAGAGTGAGGCTAGAAAGGGGGAGCAATGGAATATGTCCTACCATCACCTGGGAGAGGACAACCTACCTTCTGAAGATGATGTTCCTGTAGATTGGGGATTGCCAGCTCTCAGGACCCAGACCAGGGTCTGGACATAGATGTGCTTGGTTGTGTCAGAGAAGAGGGGCAAGCAAGAACCTTTCCTTTCCTGGAATTCAAAGTAGAAGAGCAAGAAACAAAATGTCTCAGAGGGCCCAGGGAACTCTGCCTGACCTTAAAATGCATCAGAAAAGATAGGGATGCTGGTGGCAAGTACAGCCAGGCACCAGCAGCCCCTCTCACTAAGGATATCACCTTCACACTGTTACCCCGCCTTCTCCTCCACGCCAGGGACTCAACGGTGTTGCTGTTTGGCTCAGGTTTCTCCTCAGCCATGTCCCACTGTCAGCCTTAATTACTCTGGTATCTATTTTGATGACTGTCTTAGTCTGTTCAGGCTACTATAATAAAAATACCATAGACCGGTGGTTTAAACAATAAAGATTTATCCCTCACAGTTCTGGAGGCTGAAAAGTCAAAAACAAGGTACCAGCAAATTCGGTGTCTGGTGAGAGGTGGCTTCCTTATTCATAGACAGCCTATCCTCTCCTGGCAGAAGAAATAGAGAGCTTCCTGAGGTCTCTTTTAAAGGGCTCTAATCCCACTCGTGAAGCCTCCACACTTATGACCAAAGGCCCCACTTCCTAATACCATCATTCTGGTGGTTAGGATTTCAACACATGAATTTTGGAGGGACACAAACATTCAGTCCATAATGATGATCCTTCAAGCTCCTTGCCTTCTTGACCCCACTGACCTCCCTTTATGCCACTTAAATGGGTGGGACTGCTGCTAGCACATAGAGTGCCTTTGTGTGAAGTTGGAATCACAGCTGGCTACATTATAAACTTGGGATCCAGAAAAAGAAAGCTGTTCCTCTCTCTCTCACTTGGTCTTCATTTTTATGGAGTGAGCATGAGAACGACTTTGACTCTGGCCACTTCTTACATGTGCAGCTTGGCAGCACCTTGACTAAGGCCTGCCCCTCACACCTAACCATTTCCTGTCCAAGGGCTTTTTTATGATGCTGTGTTGCGGGAAGGTTGTGGGAAACTGCTGGACTTTCATGCATGTACAACTCAAAAGTAGAGGGCCGTGTTCACCCTTTGGAGTGACCTTCACTAATATGAGATGGGAGTCAGTGGATGAAAATTCTTTCTTTCCCTAGACATACACTCTTGAGTTGCATTTTAGGTGGCAAACTGTATTTGTTTTCTCTTACTGTTGAAACAAATTGCCAAAGCTTAGTGACTTAAAACAATACAAATTTTTTGTCTTGAGTTCTGTTGGTCACAAGTGCAGTTTGGCTTGGGTGGGTTTGTCTGTTCTGGGTTCCACAAAATCAAAATCAAGGTATCTGTTGGGTGGGACTCTTCTCTGAATGCTCTGGAGAATCTGAATGCAAACTCATTCAAGCTGCTGCAGTGTTGGCCTTTTTTGGTTGTCAGCATAATCTCAGAACATGTTCTGTGTACTAGTGCCCATAATTGTACAGAAGATAGATAGAGGCAGGGAAGTTGTGGAGGACGTTCAGATACTAGTTTAGATGGTTTTGTCCTTGGTAATTCTTTGAGGCCCAAAGAAGACAGGGAAATATTAAAGGTAAACCTGCAATCTTTGAGAAAAGGAATATGAATTTATAATTGGTCAACACAATAGGAAATATGATTGAGAAAAATTATCCTGAGATAAATGATTTAAGAGAACATATTTTAAAATTTGTAACTGAAGATAGAAAAATCATGCCTTGGAATTTTTTGGGTAGAATTAATATGGTATGCGTTAACTCTGGAGAAATTAGGATTTGGTAGTTACCATGAACTGAACAAAAGCTTAGCTGATAAATTGTACTTTAAATTCAGAGTATCGTACACTGGCTGGCTGGGATCTGTGGTTTTATATGAGTTTGTTGTCAGATACTCATGAATTCAGAGAATAATGAGAAGAGAGATATCATGTCTGGTAGAATTTTCAGATCTTAAGAGAGTGGTTTGAGGTATTTCCAAGGCCTAGCAACCTTTCAACAGAAGGAGATAGGAACTATTTGAAACTCCTGAAGCCCTCAGAAGGACTTTGGAGGAGGCTGAGTATGTAGACTCTTGCAGGAGGCAGGTTTGGAACTGACATTGATAAGGACTGGTGCTGCTGCAACTTTGTGACATATGAGGAACACACTGTTCCTCAACAGGGGGTGAGCTCAGAGCCAGGGAAGATTTCTGAGTTAGGAATACTGCCCACCTCTGGATCCTTCAGAGAATAAAAGTGGGAAGAAGCCTGGGAGCAGCCAGGCTGAGCATTTGTGTTGTCTACTGAATTTTCTCAGCCCTAATAATGTTTCACATTACCGCCAACTTAGAAGGCTCGAAGTGGTATTATAACAGTAGTACCCTCAGGTAGAAAACCCATCGAATTGGCTAAGTTGATCCAGCCTGAAAATTCTGCCTCACTCATAAATTAAAATTCTTTGATGTGAAGAAGGATATGGTGGTTAACTTTTAAAATTCATATGAATTGCAGTACCCTTGATAGTGTAGGCCTATGTCAAACCACTGCTGATGGCCTTGCCGGTGCTGAACTGGGTGTGAACAGACAGCAATGGATAGCAGCTCTGGAAACCGTTCTTTTTGGTTGTATGATTGGTCGAGGTTGAGAAAGAGAAATGTAGATGCTATATTCCCCTGTCAGGCTCGAATCTCTGATACCCTCTCCGTTGCCATTTGGGATGGGGAAGACTTGCATTCTGAAGACTGTACTATCGATCAGCAGCCATGAATTAAGTAACCTAAAATTTTGACAGTCATCCCAAATGAGAGTGGAAGTCTGGCCAAGAGCCCAGTGAAAAGATTCAAGGTGACAGAGAGTAGTGGAGCCTTCAAGTGCAGAAAGGGCAGATCTTCTGTAAAGGCCAGCACCCTACTGTGGGAATGGCAGGGACTAACACCAATGAATGAGCATTTCCAGCAGGTATTGAAATGCCTCATGCATGGGCTGTGGAAAGCTCTAGCACTTTCTCAGCAGTAACATCTCAGGGTACTTAGGGAATGCATGGTGATTGTACCTCTAAACTCCGGATAAACTGAAGAGAAAAGGAATTCATTACAACATTACTGAGTAGCTCACACATGTGACAGGAACGCTAAAGACCTTGGCTCAGATAATGAGCAGGATTCCTGCAAGACTGAGAAGCAGACAACAGACCCAAGGTTGTACCACAGGATCAGCCTGTTAGGATCCCACCGCAGTGTCTGAGCACCATAGTGACTCCACCACGGTGAATTATCTCTAACTTTCTGTGACTTTGTGTTTCTTCCTCCCAAATAAGGAAGGAGACATCTGGTATTCCTTAGTTTTCTTGGTGGGATAAAGTTTCTGCCTCCTACAAAGACTCATGTGCTATGAGTTCTTTTTGTTTTAAATAGCATGGATGGGATTTACTTGCTGGGTAGTCAAAGGTCACTAACAAATATCTATTCGCACCATCCCACTGACTGCCCAATATCCCACATGCATTCTTCCTCCAATAATTGCACTTTACTGGAAAAGCTTATGAAGTATTGGAGTTATTTGTTACTTAGCTTTCAAAAAATATAACTTACTTGCCTATCAGAGCCTGGAGTTTTCTTTCTGGGAAGGATTTATATTAATGATTTAGTTTCTTTATCATTAGTCTGCAAAATAGAAATTGTAAATATTTGACTTAGAGATCTATTTGGGTATCTGTTTCTTCTGTAGGTTTTGATAAGCAGTATTTTCTAGAAACATCTATAGCATCTACATTTTCATATTTATTTGCACAAAATTATTTATAATATCTTAATGTATTCTTATTTATTTTTAATGCCTTGATGATCTCTAGTGGAGTCAGCCTTTTTCAGCCCTGATTTTCTCATATTTGTACATTCTCTCTTTTTTTGATTAGTCATGTTAGATGTTTATCATTTTCTACAAACTAACTTTCTTGTTGATTTTCAGTATCAGAGGCTTGTTGTCTATTTCATTAATTTCTACCTTGCTTTTATTCTTCCCTTGTGCTTCTTTGGGTTCATTTTACAGGTTTTAACCTTAACTTCTTGAGGCTTCTGGTTTCAGCTCTGACATGTCAAGAGCTTGAAAGTCATCACTCTTACCCTTACATCAAAAAAAAGGATATACAGGGCCCAAACCACACTAACAACCAACTTATCCTAATTGTCAGCTTACCCTATGCAGCAACCAACAATAGCAAAATATGCGTTATTTTCAAGTGCACATGGTGTTTACAAAGATAGGCCATATTCTGGGTTATGAAACAAATCTCAGTACATTTTAAAGGGATGAAATATTTTAGACTATCTTCCAATTTATGGATTATCAAAAAATATAAGTCTAGTTTTCATTATCCAAAAAGAGTTTCAAAGTCCAAAAAATTAGTAGCTCTCCATTCAGGAAAAAAGACAAACTCATAAATATAGTTCCGAGTCCATGAAAACAGTGCTGCTAAGAAGAGATTTCTCTAGTTTCCTTTTCAGTTTTTTAAAGTTGCACCAGCTTTCCTTTAAAGTCTGTTTATGAGAGAAAAAAAATAATTTTACTCCCAGGTATAACTAAATTAAAAGAAAACCCCAGGAGACTTAGAGGTTTCCTATTGCTGTAGGTCTGTATAAAACTAAAAATCAAATACCTGATCACCCAGGAACAGTGCAAAGATCTCAGGTAGGCATACCTGACTGCTAAGAGAGCGCCCTAATAGTAAACGAGTTAGAACCTACGTTACCAAATAAAGGCTGAAGTGCAGTTGGCTATGCAGAAGCTTCCTACCCATGAGGGAGCTGGTAGGGAGGGAAAACACCTGTCTTCAGGACACCGACACCAACATCCATGACAGAATTGACATACTCTTGATGAGGTCAAAGAGGAGCCCCTCTCACCTGTGAGGAGATGTTAGAAGATGAATGGTAAAGAGGAGCAAGAAGAGAGTGATGTGGGGGCCATGAAACCTCCACCCTGGGTAAAGACAGTGTAACAATCACCCCAACAAGGAGAGGAGGCCAGGCCTCCCGCAGATTTAAATCTCAAGCTGTAAAATTGAAACTTGCTGGACTTAATCAGTGTGATATAGAATAGCGCAAAGGAAAAGGTGGGGCACTGCTGGAGATGGGTAGATAGTTCAGATTCTGAAGCAGAGGACAAAGGACGGCTCCCTGTAGGGGATAGAAAGATATCTGGTCAAGACCTTATCTGACCCGGAGTAAACTGAGTATGCCTTACAGGGGTCACTCTACACTCTCTTCCCTCACCTATTTCTAAACCTTGAGTAAGGCAGAGGAAGAGAAGGAAACTTTTCTTCTTTATAAGGAAAACCATGAACAAGAGTTATGTTGAGATGAAGTCAGCGTGGCAACACGAAGGACTGTTTTTTCACATGCACTCCATTTGCAGTACCTCACTCAGCCTCACTTCATCCGGAATGGATCTGCATGAACCCAAATGATTAGCAGTATGCTAAGGAAACTAGATTCTGGGGAAGGGGGCAGAAAGGTAAAAATTACAAGTTACTGATTAAGGGAGGAAAGGAGGAGAGAGATTTTCCCCAAGGATTACTAAGCCTTGGGCATATGGAATAGCCCTGTCAGCCTAGATTAAAAAGTCATAAATGTACGAGGTAGCTATGAGGACAAATAGAGGAGAATAAAGGGGCCATCTCCAAACTCTGTGCTCCTCTGGATTCATGTCCTGTTGGAAGATACAGTTCCAATATGAAATACAGATTTTTTTTTTAAACAATCTGTGTGTTTGACAACCAAAAAGCAAAAGCTGTTTAATAAATGACTGTATTACCTCTGCTTCCACTATTAAGGAAGTCATATTGGGGTAATTGCTAAATATCCCCCAGAAGATAACAAAACATATATACCTTTGAGAGTATATTGTCCGTTTATACAGCTCCTGTCATCCTATATCCTACACTTGGTATTATTATTCTTTCCAAAGGAGTTATTTGATCCTGTTTTTAAATATTTAAAAATTTGATCCATAATATCTAGAAGTTTACCAAAGTCTAGATTTAGAAACTAAGGCAATTTGACTAGAGACAGTTGATTGTCCCCCAAACTCCAGTCTCCCTTTTCTGTAAGAGAGACTTGCCCCTGGGGTCCACGGGACCCTACTAGAGACTACATTTCCCAGCTGTTCTTTTCGCTACGTGAGGTCATGTGACTGAATTCTTGCCAGTGAAGTGTGTGTAGATGTGACCTGTGCTGTTTCAACATCTGGACCATAAGTCAGTGGGCTTGCAAGTCCCTTTCTCACTTCCTGCAAACTGTACGCCCCTTGCCTTGGTTTCCAACCTGCAGGTGAAGACCTGCTCTAACAAAGCAACAGGGTGTAAGGGAACCAAGTCTCTAAGTGAGCACCGAACAAAACCACCTGGTGCCCCCCAGCCTGGAGTGCTCACTGCAAGGATTTAATGTGAGATTGATATGCTTCCGTTGTCTTTAAAAAACCACAGTATTTTGGAACCATTTGATTTTATTGCTTCAGCCTTTGACCAAGCTTATCATACATATTTTAGTAAAAAGTAGCCAGTTGGCAGGTGGGAATTTTACTTTCCTTTAATTTTTTATTTTATAAATTTATAACCTAGATGACTGAGTTTTTTTTCAGTTTAACAAAGGTATTGCAATTTTTTATTGTTAGAAACTGAGTAGAGGTGCTTAGCTCTATGAACCA
This sequence comes from Camelus dromedarius, assembly GCF_036321535.1. Lineage (NCBI taxonomy): Eukaryota > Metazoa > Chordata > Mammalia > Artiodactyla > Camelidae > Camelus > Camelus dromedarius. The sequence continues at coordinate 60,033,134 of NC_087442.1, read as the reverse complement.
TGAGAACGATTCTTATCAAATCATAGAAGCATCAAATTATAGAACCTGGCTTCTGGAAGTGATGAAAGAAATACAGTGCCTTCAGTGAGGAAGTGACCTGACCAAGATCTCAAAATTTTGCTCAGAAATACGTATTACAGTGTTACTATCTTTCTACATGCTCTTACCAAGTGCTCATGCATTTGGCAGGGGGCACACAAACACACACACACACAGAAAGGAAAGGCCCCCATATCTGGGAATCTTAGAGAGATCAAAACTTTCCATAAAAAGATAGTCAAAGTTTATCACACAAATGAAAAAAGTAAAAATTGAAGAAATAAATGTAGAGTGAAATTAAAAGTAGCCCTATCCTAAGAGGTCATTTCTAACAGCTTAGTTCTCACAGCCTCTAGAGGCTCTGAGCATGTTCTCCACTGTCTTTGTAATGGTTACTCATTCATAATCAGTCGCATGCAATTCACAGCTAGAACTGACATGTTTTCCTTCCATTGCTACAAAAGAGTCTATACAAATTATTTGCGAAGTTGGCCATGTTTAGGAATCAGAGAACTTCCCATGAGTTTGAACAGCTCCTCCCATGGTAGGAATACAGACTTAAGCATTAGTGCCTGATTAAAGTCTTTAAAGGGCCAGTGTGCAGCAGCACAGAGCAGAGTTAGACTGGGGAGGGAGGGCGAATGCTCAAGGCATGTACATGTGGTAGTGGGAGGTCAGAGACCCAGCAAACCATAGCCCTGAAGATGGCTGCCTTAGGGACAGGAGCAGGTGGCAAGGAAGAAATGGCTGAGAATGAGTGCTGGGGAGGCCTCTGAAGATGTGATTGTATTATTACATCCTGCTCATTTCCCCCAACCCCTCATACTTATTTTCTTGGCCTTAATGTGTTGATTCATACCATCAACTACCCAGGTTTTGATTTCTGTAGAGACAGTTATCAGGGGGTGCACACATGTGTGTGTGTTACTGTAGGGTAGCTTTTAGAAACTCTCCTGACATGGGATATTCTTTTTTTCCCCCTTCCTTTTGGTATCTCTTGAAGTAATTATGTTTTCCCATTGCCTTTTTTGTGCAGCTTTCTTCCTTTAACACTAACAGCTGAATAGCTGCTACTATTTTGGCTTACTAACCATCCCCAACATGAGAACTAGAGAATTAAAAACAAAACAAGACAAAGCAAAAATGAAATATCGATGTAGAAATGAAAATCCATAGGAACACAGTTCTGAGAACACAATTTTAAATAATAAATAGTTTACAAGATTTAGTGATAGAGCTCACTACGTAGATGACATTCTCTAATGCTTCGTACATGCTAACTTAATTCTCAGAGCTGCCCAGTGTGGTGGGTACTGTTAATATCCTCATTTGACAGATGAAGAACCTGACACACAGAGATCTCAAGTAATCTGTCCAAGGTCAAGTGAATATTTATCTAATTAGACACCCTGGCCCAAATTCTAATTTGAAGTCTGAGTACAAAATTCAGTTACAACAGTCCTAGTAGACCCCAGCGTAAGATTTACAGTGGTTGTATAGCAAGTGAAGCACTTGGATTCTGACATCAGGTATCTTGATTTAGGGTCCTGGCTTTATTTTCACACTGTGAGAGCTTGAGGAAATTACTTAACCTCTCTGAGTCTCAGATTTCCCACGCATCAGCCATGGGGAGGATGATTTAAAAAATCTAACACATAAGGAAGAGCATAGCACATAGTAGGAAGCTGTATCCCTGGGTCCAGCACGTAGTAGGTGCTTGGAAAACATTTATTGAATGTCAGTTGTCATAACAGAACAGCACATATTGACAAGAGGAGCAGAATTGTGATTTATTAAAGCCAAGCTGGATTGCCTTTTTAGTCTTTCAAAACCCCCTCATTTCTCTAACACTTGATGTAGATGAATGGATCTTATCCATAAAGCACAAAGTACACTGGTATTGCTTTGATGATGATGTTTCACCCAATAAAAATTGTCTCCCTTGCTCTCCTCTCCTCCACCCTGGCATGCTCATTTATAGGATATTCAAAGGTTTAAAGAACAGTTGACAATTTATGAATAGTGGTTAAAAATACTGATTTCCCCAACTTTTTTCCTGCCTTAAATAATGTTGATCCATAAATTATGCCTGCTAGAACATGTGTAGAACAAAAATCTATATCTGATTTGGAGAAAATGGCTCAAAATACAGATTCTGACTCTGACCTTAGGCATTATGACGTGAAATGTCTATGCAGGATTTCACACAGGAAAAAAGAAATAAGGAAATCTAAAGAGCCACCAAGGCCCTTTGAGTATCTAGTAAATTCTTGAAAAAACACTTTTAGTTTTGTGAATGTGTCAACTCTAAGTTATTTCTTCACACATGGATAAAATCCCTGGAATTCCATTGGAAAATAAATCTTAAACAATGAACCTTTATGTTTGAAAATTAAAGCAAACCGCATGCTTCCTAAGGTAGATGGGAACGTTTAAAAACTGTTAGTAAGCCAATTAGCGTTGATCCAACATACAAAATTGTTTGAAATAATATGTGATAGGGTACTTTATCTTACACAAGAGCTAATCTCAGAGTTTACTGACTGCCTGTCTCTATTTTTTCTTTTGTTTTATTTATTTATAATTCTTTGGAACTTCTGCCAAATTTCCAACTTTTGGAGGACTTTCTCTGTTTTACACACTCCACTATAGAAATGAAATGTAATACACTCTTGTTTGTTCACTTTGTTGAACATAACTTGGATATTTATTAATTTGTTGACTTGAAATGTTTCAAAAAGATTTTTCTCAAAATATACATATTTATTTGTAGTTCTTTATAAAGAAAAAGTAAAAGGTTTTCAGACTTTTAATGATGGCTAATCATCCCATTTAACATGCTGTTGTATGATGTTATTCATTTTTGACAAGTTAGAATGTTATGAAACTATTTGAACAGTTCCGCAATTTATCTCCATCAACAGGAGCCTTTAGTGGAGGGGGGGGGGGTTTGACTTAAAAATGATGATGTAACATTAAGGATGTCAAAGTAATGAAAGACATACAATAGCTTTAGACAGCTTATGATATTTTATCTTTATTACTTTTAGTTCGTGTGGTAAGAAAACCTTAATAAGAAAAAATATTTTAGAAAGATACCTGTTAAATATAATTTCACTAATAAAAGATGAAAAATTGAAATTGAATTTTTAAAATACTCTGAAAAAAAGTTTATTCACTACTGTTACTAAATAATTTCATGCAAAGTAAAAAAAAAAAATCAAAGCAAAAAAAAAAATGACCCCAAGGCCCAATGGTAAACGGACATACAGCTAACTTTTAAAAATATTTATGAATCATCCTTTATCAACCTCAGACTGTTATTCAAAATTTGACTATACATACATGTATATTTGCAACAATAAAGAGTTCACTTTAAAATATGAATTTGGGAGTCTTTCAAAATATGGTAGACACAACCAAGAGCCAAGGAAATGCTCCAAGTGAACCTCAAGATCTTTTTCTTATATGAGGGCATTAAAACATTAAAGGCTGGGGGCTGGGTGTAGCTCAGAGGTAGAGCACATGCTTAGCGTGCATGAGGTCCTGGGCTCAAGCCCCAGTACATCCATTAAAAAAAAATTAAAAGCTTTCTAATGTGTTAATTGGTTTTCATGCTAGAAACTTAAATGGAAGATGATCTCTTTCTTTGACTATCTTCCCATACACTAAGTACACTCATATTTTACAGTTAGGCTATATTTTTAGAAATTGTCTGGTCAGTAATGTGAGCTGTACTCTTTTGTTTCCAACTGGCTCTCAAACAGAGGGCAAAGAGAGACCAAAGACAGAGACCACTCCAGATTGGTAGGTGGCAGTTTTAATGAGAAAGGGAGCTTACATGTGAAGCTTATCTTCGTGGCCACAAGATGAGTAGATCTCCACATCTGCCAGGTAGAATCTTGTAAGTTTAAAGAGAGACCTTAACTAGGTTCAGTCACCTATTCAGTCCTGGTGGGCTCAAAAGTATGTTGCTCTCTCAAGGCTGCATCCTTGAAATGGCTCCCATTATGGGAACAGTGAGCAGAATGTACATTCCAAGGACCGGGGTGATGGTGAGGAACCTACTATTGCCCAATTGTCTGGGTCCAGCTGTTGGGTCAACGGGTGGTCATGCCCTGTCTATGATCACCTCCAACATGTCCTCCAGAAAGAATTTTATCTGAATACTTAGCAAACATAGGGGAGTAAGGACCTGGAGGTCACAAGGGCACTGCTGGCTCCATGGCTCTATCCTATCATCACTAGCATGGGGGGCACCTCCCTGGAGGATAATCAAGGGCAGTGTATATTTCCAGTTCCAGAGAAGACTGTGGCATATCATTATGAAATCCCTGGGGAGGGATTCCTTCATGGTTTATTGCATCTCAAAGGGAACCAGAGTGACAAAATAACCACCTAAGTGGCATGTGCTAGAAGTGGTGTGCGGACAGAGAGAGAGTGTGATAGTTGGTATTTATCCAGAAGGTGAGAGGGCACAATCCTTTTATTCATCCTCACTCCATCCTTATCCTGACTCCTTTTCTAGCAAAAAAGTGCAGGACATCATGTATCCACAGCTCATTGTTTCTAATGTCTAAACCATATATCGTAACCACTGCCAAGGGATAAGACTTAGAGTATCTTCAGGGAATTTCACAAGAAAGAAGTTTATAATATAAACACCTATTGTTTGTAAGTGACTTCATGCTGTTACTGGACTATCCCTGGTATCTAACAGGCTTGTTGGAGCACATAATGCATATTCATCATAGAGCATTTAGAAAGTAAGGATAAATTCAAAAGGAAAAAAAAAATCCGCACTCTTATCACCCCAAATAGCCACTGTTAACATTTTCCTGTAAACTTTCATTCTTTTTTCTATGCAATCCACATGATAGTTAACAGTGTCTAACATTAATTTAGTGTTAACTTGGTGCTGATCACTATACCTAGTTCTTTATAAGCATCATCTCATTTAATTCTTATTATAAACTTAAGATATGGGCACTATTATGCCCATCTTACAGGTGAAGATATTGAGGCTTAAAGCGTTTAAACAGTTTGCACAGAATCACACAGCTAGTGAATTGTAGCTGCCAGTTTTAACCCAGGTGTGCCTGACTCCAGGGCCTTTCTTTTTTTTTTTTTTTTTAACATTTTTTATTGATTTATAATCATTTTACAATGTTGTGTAGGGACCTGTGTTATTGACTCAGTGTAGTATTTCTGATTTATACATGCCTTTAATACTAGAAGATTGTATTTTATATCGACAGTTTTATAATTCTTCTTAACTATAACTCTATAGTGAAGTAAGCATATGAAGGAAGAGGAGTGAGAAGCATGTAATATACAAAATTTGTATTCTAAAATACATAAAATATTTAGATTTCTCTTCTCAAATAGTCAAATGATATTAAGAGTTAGCATGTGAGAAATAACAAATAATGAAGCCCCATTAAAAAATGCTCAGAATTGCTGATTAATGGCAGAAACGTAGTATCAATGTATATATATTTAATTATTTGTTAAAAAAACACAGATGACTTTTTGAAAGTGTTGGGAGAGCTATTAGGATCAGTCTTTCCAAGGAGCAGTTACAAAGAACTACGAAAATATGTTACTAGGAAATAATCTAGAGAAGTAATTCACCAAAAATGTGGTTTCATTTCTTTTGGCAAGGTAGGTTTATTTGATCCCTAGAAATATAAATTTGAAATAACAAGTAACAAGGCAGGACACAAAGGAGGATACAGATACTGATTTCACAGCTGGGAAAAATAAAGATTTATATTTAGACACTAATGGAATGTGAATTTAAAATGACATAAATAATTTATATCTTATAATCATTGGATTTTTTCCCCATAAGTTTAAGTGCTTAAAATGATTTTTTAAGATCCAAATATTTTAATTTTTCCTCTGTAGATATTTGCATTGTTGCATTTTGTCATTGATAGTTAAAAACATAGGCATTCTGGCTCAGCATCATCCTTGAAATAAAAGCTAATGAAAGGAACTAATGTCAGCTAAATGAAAGCTAATGTGAGGAGGAGGAGGAGGATGCAAAGAAACACGAAGGCAAAAGTGAAGTGGGTGGAAATAAGGGTGATTATAATATGATTATATTACAAATATAGATAATTACAGTATAATTGGAGTTATATTTGGAAGTTACTCAACAAGCATTTAGAGAAATCTAAAGCTATACAGCAGACACCTCTGAATTCCTTCTTCCTAAATTGAAGACAGATTTTATGTGTGTGTGTTTATTTATTGCAGAGACTTCACACCTACTTTATCAAGACATAGGCAATGTCCCTTAATGAAAAGTGTCCAGAAGACAAAAAGCAGTTGTTTTAGACGTTGGAATCATTAATTCCCTATAAGTCACTCTTTGATTTCTAATAAATCTTCAAACACTAATAACGCACCTGTTTCAGAAAGTCTATTATTGTTTTAATTTGGCACCAACAGACCAACTTCAATTGTACAATAGGAAAATACATAAAATATATCCGACCCGATACATATCCCATACAAAACTGTGTATGACTTTGGGCAGTGGTTTAGTTGCCTCACAGGTTGTTATTCCAAGCATGATGTACAACACATGTCATCCTAACTAGAGAACATCTTCAAGCATTTTTTTCTTTAGGCACTTTACATTCTTAATAGCTCACTCTGATGGTTTGCATTTCTTTTCTGTGGTTTTAGAGCCTTTGGACTACTGAGGTGAATTTTCTGTTTTATTTCTTGCAACTAAGATATAATGAATGGAGGACTAACTTCCAGAAGAGATCCTCAGGCAGACGTCAGGGGATCTGGTGTATAAAAGTGCGTTGGAACCTGTATGAAGCGGGGCCCTAGAAAAGTAAGTTAGACAAGGGAGCCAGCTGTGGGGCCCTGCCTGTATTCAGCACTAGTGAATGACACGTGCACGAAGGCAAAAGAATCTCTGTCTTGAAGGCTAGTAGTGACCCCAAGGTCTGAGTAGTCCCTCCAGTCTGGTAATGTCAAGATTGGACACTGAATTTAGAGGGTACAAAGCTCTACTTTTTGTACTTTTCATGCAGGCTGTATTAGTCATAGCAAATTATAGCTAAAATTTATTGAGTGTTTTTAATTACATGCAAGGGACTGTGCTGAGTGATTCACGTGGATTAACTCATTGAAGTATCACAGACCCCAAGTAGTAGTATTGCCCATTTTTGCCTTCTAGGGACTTGAGTCTTAGAGGAGTCTAGTAATGTATGCAAATATACAAAAGCAGTAAGTGGTAGACTTAAGCTTACACGCCGAGCGTCTGATGCCGGAATAGGGGAGCTTAGCCACACTGTTGTCTCTCTGGAGGGCTCTAAAGCAACCTCCTACTGGCTATAGCGAGTTAGGAATTTGCCCAGTATGTTTTATGGTAGCCATTTAATCCATTCTTGAAGACCTTTTTTCAAACTTTGAAGCAATAACTACACAGAAGTGAAGCAGGTTGGTTGCAATAAGCAGTTCGTAATTTGTAGGGGGTATATGGGAACTCTGTTCTTTCTGCATAACTTTTTTTGTAAACCTAGAAGGCTCTAAAAACTTGGGATCTGTCCATAAACATAAGGTCTATGCTTCTTTTTCTGCCTGTTTTCTAACCCCATTCTCAAGTGCTTATCACCTGATGTGCCAAAATTTGCATGTAACTGTACACAGATACTCAGACCTCTTCACCAAGACCTCCAAATCATAAGAATTCCAAGTTGGAATGCATTTTCTCCTTCTTGATCTCTCTTGGCAAATGTCTTAAGTTATTTTATTTTTCTTAGTCTCTTGGGTATTACAGGCAGTGGTGAATTTTCTTTAGATTTTGAGTCTCTGGAATATAGAAACCATGTATTTCTTACTCATTTCCAGTCTCACACCCAATATATCTACTATGTTGAGTATATGATAATAAAAAATAATTATAACAGCTTTTTATTAATTGCTTAATTTGTGCCAGTTCTGTATTTCAGGCTATTCACGATGAATACAGCTTGACAAATTCAAGCCTTAATCCTGGCCTGGATTCTCACAATGAACTTCAAACTGGTCTCTTCTGCCTTGCTTGTTCCAGATATCATTTGCACATCCAAGTGTCATTTCCTGCTCAAGCATGTGTAATAATAATACTCCATTATCTGCTCTTCAGCATCCCTTAGGGCCCAAATCTGCTCCCCTACTAGTCTGTTATGCACCGAAAAGCTAGCCCACTGAACATTTGCTAAGTACTCATTATTGCTTCTCTTTTTTGGAACTTGGTTGATGTGTGAAAATGTTCTGCCTTCCTCATTTCTACTGTTAAAAACCTTAATTATCCATTTCAAATATTATCCACATTCATAATTCTAATTTCCTCCTACTGTCTCCCCACTCCTACCAGATGGGCTCTTATTTGACTTCTCAACACATTGTACTGCTTCGGCCATTTCCTTATTGTTGGCCTTTACCTCTCCTTCCACCTTCAACTAGATTAACCTTACTTGTGGAAAGGGATTATATTCTCCTCAATTTTGGACCGTCTGACACTGCCAGCACAATGTGTTGCAGGTAGTGGCCACTCAGCAACCCCCATATTGGAGAGACTGTAATACCAGGTGGGAATGTATAAGCTGTGAAGTCAGGTGGACAGGGATTCCAATCTCAGATAAATCACTCAGTAGCTGTGGAATTTGGGCAAAGTAGAACTCAGATTCCTTTTCTGTGGGCATGGCATTGTATCTGTTATACAGTATTGTTGAAAAATTTAAAAGGAAAATATACATGGAGTTTGACATATGTTAAGTATCTAATACTTGTCAGTGGCAAGTATTTGTCTCACAGAAATTTTCTCCTGGAATATCTTTATTTCCTTCTATCTAAAGACATTTTACCTCCCTCTTTGTAGTCATACTTATGCTCACAATAATTTGCTAGGAAGGCAAAATTGGAACAAGAAAGGCCATTTTATAGATAGATATGACAGTGTATTTACAATCAGATCTCTATTTATTTTGAAATTACTGTAGTACTTGTCAATTAAATAGAGCCAAAAATATTTATTGAGCACCTATTATGCATCAAACACCATTGTAGGTACTGGGGATACTGCAGTGAATAAGATACAGTGCTTGTTCTCTACTTTCATTCTAATGTGTACAATGACACATGACGAAAAGCTGACCTAAAAATGGTACCAAACCTGCATTGATAAGAACCCCAAACTCCATTTCTGTCCCTTAAAACTTAGCTATTAGGGAGCTTTGGGGGCAGTCCAAGAATGGTTACCCAGATTATTTTTATTTTTATTTTTCATATGTTCTTTTTTAAACAGAAGTATAGTGGATATGTAATTGTTACTGAACTTAGGTCTGCTTACCCACGTGGAGTAAAGCCAATCTACTGACACTTGGTTGTGGTGAAAGAAAGTGCAGTGTTTATTGTAAGACATTATACAAGAAAAAAAAAAAGGAGTCCAGAAGACCTAGTGCTCAAAAATCCGGAACTCCCCAGTAGGCTTCAGGAAAATGTTTTTAAAGGCAAGGTGAGGGAGGGGAGTCCTAGGATATGTGATCAGCTCATGCACAATTCGCTGAGTGGTTGATGGTGAGGTAGAAGGGATGTGTCACAGGGGTTAACCTCTCAATCCCCTACCTTTATACTGCCCCTCCCCTCTCCCCACTGGTAACCACTAATTTGTTCTCCGTATCTGTGAGTCTGCTTCTTTTTTGTTATCTTCACTAGTTCCTTATATTTTTTAGATTCCACATATAAGTGATATCATATGGTATGTGTCTTTCTCTGATGTATTTCACTTAGCATATGGAGGATACTGTTATCCAGATTTTTAAAAGCTAGGACTTTAAGTATTAATGTTATGGAGGCAAGCTAAATATATATTTTTTCTTCTCGGAAAAACTAAGCATAAATCTATGTCTTTGTGTGTAGCAGATGGACCCGAGCTTTCTCTATTTCTATTTAAATAACCTAAAGTAGTTGTCAGGGAGTGAAAGTTGTTGCGTGTTGCCGTGTCAGCAGGAGCTTCCATCCTAGCTCTTCAGTTTGCAGCCACTTAGGTGAGTCCCGCCGATGGCATAGGGATAGACGGATTGACCTTGACCTCCCCAGGACTCCTGCAGCCACCAGCCTCTGAGCGGGCGTCACCCGCTCCTTGAGAGACCGGGTGCGCAGGGCCCTCCCGCGGGAGGAGCGCGGGGCGTGGAGGGCGTGGGCCGGGGGCGGGGCGAGCCCCAGACTGGGTGCTCGCGGGGAGCTGTCAGTGTCAGGCTCGGGGAGAGAGAGGAAGTGCCTGGTCCCGGAGGAGCGCGAGCCGAGCGGCCAGCGCAGCGTGAGACAGCACATCCTGCGCGGGCCGAGCCTGTCGCCCTCTGGAAACGCTCGGGTGCTGACGCCACCGCCGCTCGGGAGCCACCGCTGCGCTCGCGAGCCCAGTTCCGCTGCCGCCGCCCGCGTCCAGGTAAACAGGAGGGGGGTCGCGCTCTCCCGGCCCACACCTCCCCGCCCCTTTCAACCCTCCCCGCCCGGGGGTCGTCGGCGCTGGGAGCTGCGGGACACTAGTGCGGCCGCTGCAGCCAAAGCCGGACCCTGGCCTCTACCCACTCCCCGGGCTCCTGCGTGCTCCGCGGCGCCCGAAAGCGGCAGTCCCCTATGGCAGCCCCCTGTCTCAGCTCCCCCGGCAGAGCTGAGAGGCGAGGGTAGAGGGGGAAGAGTCGTGGTGTCATCACCTTGTCGTCCACCTTGTGGGCTGGGAAGGGCGTCCCAGCGCGCCTCGCTTCGGTTTTCGCCTGGGGAGCAGAAGGCTAGCGGCGGTGAAATCCGCACCCCTCTGGGCCACCAGCTGACGGCTCCTAGGGGAGGGGGGAGCTGCAGAGGGAGGGGAAAGGATGCTTTTTGACTACATTTTCAGCTGTCTGCAAAGCTCTTAGATGCTGTTGCTACCCGCCAAGTCCGAGAAAACGAATGCACTTCCAGCAGGTCATTAATTAAACACTCACGCAAGAAGGTACCAGTTTCTCCCACTGCTGCAAAAAAAAGTGTGGCTGAGGGGATGTGTTTTCGTAAACACCTTCGCGGCCGCGTGGCTCTCCTTCCCCCACTCCCACTCCGGAATCGCTCTGGCCTTACAAATCAGTGCGTTGTCATCATAAGGGCAGTGATCCTGGCGGCGCTGATGGGAACTGAGTGTGCAGGAGTCTCATGACTTGTACCTTGGGTAATCAGAATAAACAGAAACCCAGGATCAGGACAGGAAATTACTTAGGAAATCAGAGACTCAACAAAATGCAGAAGATGGAATATATTAGTTATCCTGGCCTTTCCCACATCTAGGTAAGGAGCAGAACAAGTAGCCAGCCATTTTCTTGCCTGGAATGCCTTTCAAGAGGGCATTGTAGACTTATTGTAGTCAGGGTTATGCAAAATTGCTTCCATATACAGAAAGCATAGCTAACCCTAAGACATGGTAACTGCAGAAGACATCATATGGCTAATATTAGCACAGATATGGGTGTAGCCTATGTATCTATTTTCATTGCGGAAATTATAGAGAAAGACATTGATCATTGTTAGTAAATTTGAAATGGAGCATTCAGTACAAGTTGTGTCCTGAGGGTACTAATGAGAATGTGATTAATAATTCCTTTGACTATTTAAAATGCCAGATTTTCTCCAGAAGTCTTGGTGTTTATAAAAAGGACCCAAACTCTGCTTTTCTGACTGTGTTTCTTAGTGAAATAAAAGCATACACTCCTACCACTAAATAATCAAATGTTCTCTTAGAACCAATTCCCCAGTATTTCTTAAGGTTTGAAGATCCAAAGCTCCAAGAGCTGTTTCTTTTAGAGATCTTCTAGCACCACTATGGGGATGTTTAGATAATATGGTGGGGGTGGGCCCAATGTAGGCTTTTTTTCAGCCTGTCCAGCTCTGGGCCCAGTTTTTGGCCCATATCTCTCTTTTTCTTCCCTGTCTCGAGCTTCAGGCACCAATGCACCTGCTGCTTCTCCCTGTGGACCTCAGAGTTTCTGAGCCTCTGCTGCACAGTGCCCTGGAGGAGAGGAATGGGTTAGCCCCTCCCCACACCCAGCCTTCCCAACTCTCCTACTGAAAACATGTCCTGTAGTTTTCTGGTGGTTTAAGTTCTATATCATTGGGTATAATCACTGCTAGGGACATGGCCGGAGAAAATAAATTCAACCTACAGAAAAATGAGGTAGAATTCTGACAGTGGTGGTCCTGGTCCCCTAGTTTCTGATGAACTGAGCTGGTAAGAGCAAGTCACCAGGCATTTCTGTCATCATGTTTTATGTCTAAGAAGGGGCTCTATGAACTTTCTTCCCACTCCTTCTACTTCCCCAAACACTCCTAGCAGAGTCTACATTTAATAAATGAGCCTTTCCCTTGACTCTAGTACTGAGTCAAGTAATTCTTGGAGATCTAGCCTGGGTGCTGTTCTGTTCATATTTAGAACAGCGGTATAGACCAGTCTTGCAAAATATGTGCTAAGTTTTTAAACCCAGCCATGTCTCTTAGCCCAGACAGTGTGCATAGGCTTCATCAACTATTCATTGCCTCAATGGGCCTCTCATCCTCCCTGGTCACCCTGTTTCTTTCTGTCACTTAATAGCATCAAATGAAAAGGTCACCCATATCCACTGCAGACTTAAGTATATCCCCTCATCACTTTGTTCTCCCTATACTTTACCCCATCAAATAAAACAAAAGTTAATAATATATTGAGCACTTTACCATGCTCAGCTCATTTACTAAGTATATTTCACTGCCTCTGCTACATGTATTACATTACCAATACATTTACTAAAATATACTGAGCACTTGACTAGGCATTGCATTTTAAGCTACTTCTCATGGATTAATTTATAAAATCTCACAAAAATCTACTGAGGTGGATATTATTTGTAATCCCGTTTGACAGGTGCCAACTAAGACACAAAGATGTCAAGTAGCTTCCTGAAAATTGTTTAGCTAATAAGTTGTAGAGCCAGGATTTGAACCCGGGCAGTCTGACTCTTCTATAGGAGAGTTATATTGGTTAATTTTCGTATATTGAATACTAGGCTCTTTTCTTGCATTATTTTAATCTCTATATTAATCTTATGAAGTAAACCTTATTATCTATATTTTACAGATGATAGAACTGAGTTAAGTGACATACTCAGGTCATAGTTAATACATAGCAGAGGTAGGATTCAACAGGTTTGACTGTAAAACCAGGAATCACCCATTTTAGCTAGCATCCCTGTGAGAAAGAAAAAAAAAAAGCTGATCTTGTCTGTTTCTTTTGAGTTTGATGCCGATTTTCTCTGTGAGCCATTGTTATTTTCTTTAAGCCATAAGTGTAGTCATAGTTCTTTGCCAGCTGATTGGTAGGTGTGGATGATGTGGCAAACCCAAAGGAGGACCACAGCTCTTTTGAAATCATATATTGCATTTATTCTGTCTCCTCGATAAAACTGGCTAATTCCCCATAATACTTTATAGATCTCAAATACCTTATAAATAGTTGTTTCCTTGATTAGGGACCCTTTTTACTAGAAATTTTTGCAGCTTCTGCATTCCCTAGAAAATGTGAGACAGTATATTCTTTTGGGAACTTTGCTGGGATAGAGAACTTCTGGGGTTCACTTCTTTTGAGAATTAATTGAAGTTAATTCTTTGACGTTTATAAACGGTTGCCCAGGTCCATATAAAAAATGATTCCTCTCGACTGGGAGCTTCTCATCGGTATCCAGGACTTATTTCCTTTGCTTCCTCTCTGTAGGAAGCCTGGCACCAGAATGTCAGAGCAAAGCTTGCATTGTAACATAGATGCCAGGTGCCAACTGAGGAGCCACATGTTCATAAAGCATCTTCTGAGTCTTTGTTTAGAGGAAGCTTCTTAAGCAGGAGTTGTAGGCACCATGGAGGGCAGGCATATGAGAGTTTTCAGGTGGTCACTGAACCTGATAAATTGATGCAAAAGTTTATGCATTTGTGTAAAATGCAGTTTTCTAGGGAAAAAATAGGGTATTTGTGACTAAAAAGAGATTAAGAACCACTGGTTAAGTGCACTATTTAGGAAAGGGGTGGGGGGAGGAGCAGAGGCCACTCTGCTAAAATGTGTTGGAAACAAAGCAAAACTGTCCTGTTAGAGCCAGCCAAGAAAAAATGTTCTTGCCTATCAGGACATTGTTGACATTTCACTACAGAGGCACGCTCAAGTTCCCAGGGGTGGGTACAACATACATGAATGCATGCTGCAACCAAGTGAGGTCTCTAGGACCTCAGGCAGCCCTCCCACTGCTTGCCATTCACTGCGCACTTATCTTGTTCACACTCAGGCTTCAGTGAATCTTCCCAGTGTAAGGCTGACATTTTTATCATCCTTTGACAAACAAGGAATTGGATGATTTGGAAACATTAAGCCACTTGGTCAAGGCCACACGAGGCCAGTTAGTAGAAGGGCTGGATTTCAAATGCAGGTTGGCCAGATTCCAAAGTCTGTTTATTCTCTTCCCAACATATCTCATTGTTTCTCTATGTGGGTTGCCAAAAAGTTCTCTTTAGTGTAACTTTATTGTGGCAGGACGGAGAGTTCCTCAAGAACACTCTCACATACTGATAGGAAAAGTTTAAATGTGTTATCAAAGGGGAGCAAGAAAATGAGACATTTCTCAATGTCAGGGAGGATAAGTGAGCCCTGCTTTCCCGTGGGTTGTGCTCATGTCCCACACATTTGATTCTCAAGTGCGGCCAGGTATCTTGATGAGTACCAAATGCATAGCAGTCTACAACTAGACAGCTCAGGAAGTTGATTTTGCAGGGGTAGCAGCAAGACTTTATTCATCGAAAAGATGCTTTTACTTCAAAGCTGAGTCTGAAGCTGCTCCGTGCGTCGTGATCTGGAACATTAACTTGGTACTTAATCCTGGGAGGACCTGTGCTTACCAGATGGCCTATGTGCCCTTTAGTTTTCAGTTCATTTCAATTCTGTGATTTTTCCCCACTTCATTTCATTTTGGGGTACAGACCAGCTAATGCCGTCAGTGTGGCAAACACACAAAGCAGAAATTTATGTTAGAGTCAAGGGCATTTTTAATAATAAAAATGAGTCTCAGGCACAGTAGAGGATAACTGCCCTTGATCAGCGGATTGGCCTGGGAACAGTTACCAGTGTGTTTGCCTTTGCTTCAACATTTTTTTCTCTCCTATAACCTTTAAGGGTTTTTACAAACTTTGCTGCTCCTGCTCTCTCGCACATTTTAGGTTGGCATCCAGTGTTTTTTATCATAAATTTAAAGATTCACAATGAATGTGATTTCCAGAATATTGTAAACTTTGACATTTAAAAATAAAACATTGGTATCATTCTTTGAATCCAGTTAAAATCTAAATTCTATACCAACCTCTATTTTAAAAGTACCTGAAGAAGCTCTTCTACAAGAGGGTATTTTTAAATCTTGTGGTCAAGCATCACAGTAAGATCTGAGTTTCCTTCCCCCAACTCCCACCCCCGGTAATGTGAAAGAAGGGCTTTTGTGAAAATGGAGATGGAAAGGAGGCCCTGAGTGATTGTGCAGCCACAGACGCAGTTTTTGGTGGGTCAGTTTTTGGAACACCTACAGAAAGAAGCTCTGGGTCTTGAAATTAAAATGTTATTAGCTCTTTGCATTCCTGCACACTCTTCAGAAAGCCTCCCGGATGCCAGGGGCACACGATGCCAGTGTGAAGAGCACATATTTATCTAGCATGGTTGCTGGGTGTTACGGGTCGCTGTGGGGCCAGTGCTGGGAGAAGTCCATGATACCTGTGGTTCAAACTCAAGGTGGGCAAGGCCAGAAGGTGCTGCAGAGCCACTGGTCCCATCTTGCGCCCTCAGGCAGGTGACTGTGTGGATGGTTGTTTCTCCTCTATTTAGTGACTTACAGTAAGAGATATTCCTGTTCCAGTGTGTTTTCAGATCAGTAGTGCTCAACCAGGAGTGACTGTCCTTCCCAGGGGGCAATGTCTGGAGACAGTTTTGGTTATCACATCTGGGGAGAGAGGGTGGCTGCAGGCATCTGTAGTGGGTAGTGGGAAGAGGTAAGAGCTGCTGCTGGATACCCTACAATGCACGGGACAGCCAAGGGCAAGAAGCCCTGCTTTAGATGTTCTGGTTTCCTATTGAAATCTTCCCTGCTGTAATTTAAGTCTATTTCCTTGGTCTTCTACAAGAAAATAAGAGCATAACATATAAGAGGCAGCATAAGGTAAAGGGAAGAAGAAAACTGGTATTCCATTTACTGCTTGTGTGAGCCTCAGTTTCTTCATCTGTGAAGTGGGAATAACAATACCTGGCTTGCAGAATTATGCTAAGGGTTTCAGATAATGAGAATACTGGGTCCAGTACATGACAGATGCTCAATGTGTGGAAGGAAGATGCTTTTTATTATCCAACAGCCATGATATCACTCTCCAGCCTTCTCTTCTCAGGGACCTGTGTGATCTTGCCCTGCTTTGAACCAAAGGCATGCTTTAAAAACTCTTTTATCTTGAATTATGCTTATGTGCATGCCTCCTTCTCCTTTTAGACTCTAGGCTCCCTGAGGCATCCTTGTGTCTTTCAGCAGAGGGTCTTACACATGGCAGATCTCAACAAGCTATGTTGACCTGTGAAATACTAGCCAGAATAAATCCCACTTAATTTTCCTCTTATTACAAGATTTATTTCATTCCCCTTGGATTATTTTAATGTGTTTAGTAAAACATTCACTTCCTGTAATGTAGTCCCTATGGAACGTCTGGGCTCCATATGAATGTGGGCTTGGTGATGCCTAGAATTCTAGACCCCTTGCCTTCGTGAATCAGGATCACATTGATGGTTTCTGTGGGAGGACGGGCAGTCTTGAGGAAGACCGCCTTTCATTCTAGAAGTGATGGGTAGGATGGTTTGAGTCTTGTGTGTTCCTTGAGTCCCTTGGTCTAAATCCTTTTGATCTGGCTTTGATCTGACACTCTCCTCTGAGCAGTGCAGTACTTTGGTTCCTTTCTGATGGGGGGAGGGGAAATGTTGACGCGATTGTCAGATTTCTGTTTTATGCTAAGGCATAGAATGAAGCCAGGAGAAACACATGTATTTTAAATAGTGCTTATGAATAAATGATGACACAGTATTTTATATCCTCTGCCTGCAACTGGTTTCCCTTGTAGGATACAGATTTTCCACTCTGCCCTGAAATAGTACCCATTTCTTTGTTTGACAAGCTGAAAATTTTAGTAATTGAAATGGAATGAAGTCCTCTCCTTTTGAAAGTAGTTTGGATCCTGTCATGCACATATGGAAGCCTTTAAAAGTTGATCAAGTTGTTGAAGGTTGCAGTGAGCCCATGTAGAGGGGATGACCACGGGATTCTGTCTTAGAGTCAGCTTGTGGGATTTTAGTAGTTGGTGGGTTTGAGTGGCTGAAAGGGTAGCGGGCCCTGTGGGGAATGAATGTTTTGACAGCGTCCCCTTTTAAAATGAAGCACATCTCCTGTTTCCCTTTCCGCCCCATTGGTATCAAAATAGCAAGGGGTTGTGGGAATTGGTGTGTATTTTGTGGAAGAAAGAATAACAAAAAACTTCTCTACTTGTTTCCTTGAAAAGTGTGAGTTTGTTCACTTTCAGAAGGTATAGGTTACCGCTGGTTTGGAAAGAGGATCTTCTCTCTTTGAATGCTTTCAGGCTCAGAGGAAAGTGAGAATCTATTTACGTAAGTTAAAATGCCAAACTAAATCTCCTAGTGCAAATACGGACCACCCAGGGACATTGTAAAGGCCAGGTCTGGGGTTTTGAACACAGGTTTTCTTGCTTCCTCTTTTAAGCTTTTTAATATTTTTCAAGTGCTGCTGAAAAGTAATTGGCATATCAAACAAGGGCGAAATCCCATATCCTTTTGCTGTAGACTTTAAAGGAAGGAACTGTACTCATTTCCTTTGAGAGCCCCTTGTTTTTTAAAAAGAAGAAATATGCATGACTGAAATTTGAAGGCCAAGAAGTTGTAGATTTTAGTTTAAAGTAAATAGAAAAGTTGGGTTACCAAGCAGTTATAGGGGAGGAGAAAGATATCTCTCTTTGAGCGTTCTCTTTCCCAAGTATGTTCTGCTTAGACGGAGCTGTTTACCTCAGTAAACTGGGCAGAACTTTGTTTTGGGGGATGGACAACGGTATTGGAAACATCATCCCAGTTAAAAAACAAAATTCAACTGAGAAAGTTTTGAAGATCTTATTGGCTTTTTCTTTTTTCCCCAGCAAAACAGATGGACACATCCCATCTAGCAGATAGGAAGGCGCTCTGAAGAGCTGTACAAATGAAAGACTTTCATAGGCGGAAGCGGGCAGGACAAGGGAGTTCCCAGCAAAAGTAGATTGTTTGTGGCAAGATCACCTTCCTTTAGGGGATGGCAGGGGTCTGTGAGGCTGGTTACCTCCCTAGTGCTGATCAGTAATTTCGGATAGATTGGTTTAAGTTTCCAGTCCTAGGACAGGTTGAAACTGTAATTAAGCTAGGTGTTAAGTCTCAGTTTGGTGATGTGAGTTTAGCACAAGTGATTCCTTTTGAGGCCTGCTCTCTCTCTCTCTCCCTCTTTTTTTAACCAATTCTTGCCTTTTGATCTGACTCTTAACCGAGAAATATGATCAAAATTTAAGGCATTAGCACCACTCCCAGTTGCTCTGAAGTTCTCACAGGTTTTTTGCTCATCCTCTGTGTGGTATTCACAGGTCATAACTTATAGTTTACATTTTTTAGGCTGGTCATTCTCTTTGTGGCTTTTCTGACATTTCAGTCTTAGAGAAATAGTTTCCTTGGTGGTTGGCAGCTGCAAACATGCATTTAAAGATTTTGAGAGAATACGTCATGCCAGGGAGGTTACTATGACTGTTACATAAACAGGACGATTCCTGATGTCTGGCGTGCACTTCAGAGCTGTGGTCCTCAAGACCCAAACCAATCAAAAGCAAAGAAGTCAAAGACCCCACTGAAGGAGTCACTTTCCTAAGCCACCTGACTTGCTCAGTGACTGAACTGCAGCTTCCCTAGAAGTGTTAACACAGGTACAGCAGGTGGTGTTGGCTGCAGCACAGACAACCTTCCTTCTTGTTCAGCTAAATGGTAATCAAGAGTCATCCTATTATCAAGAACAACGTTGGCCAGAGAGTCTAAGGGTTTTTCTTGGGCAGCTCTTTGCTTTAGCAGTTGATTCTGCAGTATTTTCAAGAATTAAGGAGAGGTTCCCGATCAGAGCCTCTTTTGTACTCACTCTGAACCAGGGAAGTAGGGACCTGCCAGTGGAAGCAAATAGGTCTTTGCTTCCAGCAGGTAGGTCTTTTCTAACTCAACAATGTAACTTCTGGGGAACTGATCAGTGAGCTGTCTTGGTCTGTGAACATTTAGGGGCACAGTTGGGTAACCTAAGAGGCATTACCCAGGTATGTGCCAGCCATCCAGGCATTCATAGGCCCAAGGAGAATAATAACCACCACAGACAAAGATAAATCCTGCGGGCGCATGGACTGCTGTCACTGGGGTGGCACTGTGGATGGATTCATTTGCAAGGATTGTTGCATTTGCCCACTCAAGCCAGGAATCAGATTTCCAGTTCATTTGGTAGGTGAATCTCCTAGCCTGAAATAAAAAAGTTGCTCTAAATTCCTTGCAAAGATGGGTGTTATTGGTGAGATCTTTTCATGACTGGGGAAGATCTGATTTAGATAATCACAAGAACCATGGGGGTACATACGTACTACAGTTTGTGTAGTTATTTGTGTCTAATTGGACAAGTAGAGTCATACATGGAGAAAAGTAAAGACAAACACTAGATATTCTGGCTGTAAAAGTTGGACTCTGTAAGTGCCTTCTAAGGGGAGTCAACTGTAGTTTGTTGTGACAATGAGAATAGAAGAATAATTGGTCACAGGGAAGCCCAGGGAGTCTCTAGCATCATGGACAGATCAGAGATTTTGATGACAAATGCAACAGTCTGAAAGATTACCCTCCTTAGCAATGGCCTGGAAGATACAGATGTTGGTGTTATCGTTCCGGGCCAATGACAGAGTAAAGGAAAGAAAAGGAAGAAGAAAGGGTTTATGTTTATTTAAAGTATGAAATCTTGATCTGGCATCTTGGTGGAAGCAATCTGCCTGGATGTTGGCTACTTTTCTTCCTAGGCAATTTGATTTGCAGATCTCCAGTGTCTGTACAGGACCAGACATCAGGTGGAACCTTCTAAAGCTTTGGGATATGCACCCAAGGTTCAGTGGCTTCTAGTTTTGCAGCAGTGTCAGCAGTCAGAAGCACTTGGTAAGGTCACTTCTGACTGGGTTCAAGAACTGTCTTCCTCTGATGATGTTTCCAGAATACACAGTCACCAGGCTCCGTACTGTGACCAACAGAATCCTCTGAATTGGGATCTGGAAGAGCTTTTTTAATTTGTTGGTGATAAGCTTCAGCATAAGATATTAAAGACTTATAGTAGCTGGTCATGTTAGAGTGAGATAACAAGGGATCAACAGAAAGTTGTGCAGCAATAGACCTTTGTCTGCCAGTGACTGTCTCATGTGCAGTAAGTTTATGTTCCCCAAAGAGGATACTGATAATAGTCCGCAAACCAGAGGCAATACCTTAGGCCAAAGCAGTCCAATTATTTCAGCAAGTTTAGAGATTTTAAGTTTGAGGATCCGTTACTTCTCTCAACCTTGCCTGACGATCAGGGGGGTTAGGGACAGTGATATTTCCAAGAATTTTGCAAGGTTTTGTAGACGCTTACATGATTTGTCCTGTGAAATGGTTGACTCAGTCACTGGAGGTTGTGGAAGGTACATACCAAGTAGGAAACATGGTTTCTAAAAATTTCTTTGCCACGGTGAAGGCATCAGCCTTGCAGCAGGGGAAGGCTTCAATCTATCCAGAAAATATACATACCATAAGAAGAACATATTGATAACCCATGCCAACGGGCAGCTAAATGAAGTCCAGCTGCAGGTGTTCATAGGGTACAGAGGGAGGAGGTTTGAAGCCCCTGGGAACAAAAGTAGTTTTTCCAGGATCAGGGACCTGACAGATCAGATATTAGTGGTAACCTATTTTTGCAGTTTTATAGAAGTCCCCCCCATCAGTATTTATTCCTAATTTGAGTCATCTTAATTGCACTATGGTCAGTGAAGGAATGCAAAAAACCAAAAAATGGAGTTTGCCGGGGATCCGGGAAGAACGAAGTACCATCTTGGGTTTTCCATAGCCTTTGACTGTTCCTTGAGTTCACAACCATTGTTTGCCCATCATGATTGCTCTGACTCAGAAGCAGACTGTTGTCGGTTCTGAGGACATCAGGATGGCAAAGTCTGGCAGCAGGAGATCATTCTTCACAGAAGCAGAATGGACTTCATCCACATGAGGCACAACCTTATTCTGTTGCTGCTGCCTTTGAATGAAAGCCAGCTAGGGCATTTCCCTGGTGCTCAGGTTCAGTCTTTTTAGTATGAGCCTCAATTTTGATGACAGCTATTTTCAAAAGGTAAGAGAATAGCAACAAGAAGGTCATTTACTTCTCCATTTTTATTGGGGTCCTGGTGGGGTCCTTTGTTTCCATAACGTTCCAAAATCATGGGTGACCCCTTAGACATACTGACTGTCAGTGTAAGTATTAACAATTTGTCCTTCTGGTAACTAGCATGCTCTGGTAAGGGCATGGGTCTTTGCTTGATGGACTGATTTTGCTTATGGAAATGTACTCTCTCAAAAGTTCATATTGGGGAGTTCATATTGGGTAGTAACAACATAGCCAGCTTGGAAATTTTTTTGTTTTGTTTACAGTATGACCCATCAACAAACAAAATCAGATCAGGATTCATCAAAGGGGCATTTTGTAAATCAGGACATGGTGTCAGGATATGGGACATTGCTACCTCGCAGTCATGGGGCTCTCCTTCAGGCAGAGGTGGTAACATGCTGGGATTAAGGACGTCATGTTTAGGATGCAGCTTAGGCAGTAAAAGCAGAAGGATCTCCTAGGAGATTAGTCTGTTTGCAGAGAAATGTTGAATCAGTTGAGAATTAAGAAGACTTTGGGAAGTGTGTGGAGTCTGTAGATAAATGTCATTTCCTAGGGTAAATCCACTGAGGCTTCTACTAACTTTGCAGTGACAACTGCTGCCTTAAGGCATTTAGGATCCATATGAGCCACTGGCTCAAGTTGGATGCGGTGATAAGCGTGAGGCCTATGCTCCCCACGTTCTTGCATGAGCATTCCCAGGGCTTGGCAGTCTCTCTTGTGCACAAATAAGGTGAAAGTTTTTGGAGTTGGGTAGCTCTGGGGCAGGCAGTTCTTGTGCACTTGTTTTAGTCTTATAAAGGAATACTAATTTTTATCTTCCCAAGGAACTGGTTCAGGGACTGAGCTTTTAAGGAGTTCTTAGAGTGGGGAAGCCAACGGAGAAAAATTAGGAACCCATAGTCTGTGGTAACAAGCCAGGCCTAGAAATCTACAAAGCTGTCACTTGGGTGTGGACCTAGGGAATTCTTGGATTAGTTTAATTACTTTTGGAGGTAGCTGGATTCCTTCAGTGCTTAGATTATGACCTAGGTAATATATAGTGTCTAGAGATAATTGTAGTTTTTCCTTGGAGACTTTATGTCCTTTTTCAGGGAAGTGGTGTGGCAAATACATATTATTTTTTATGGACACCTTTTTAGTAACCGAACATAGCAGAATGTCATCTGCATACTGTAGAAGGGTTAATTTCCCTGGGGAATTGGAGGGTACATGAATCTTGGGGGAGCATTTAGGGGAAAAACAAGAAAAGTTTTCAGTGAACCCTTAATGCATGACTGTCCAGGTATATCCAAGTAAAGGTGATAGGTCCTGGCTGTTGGGGTCTACAGGGATGCTGAAGAGATGTGTTACAGGAGCTGGTGCAGGGAGTGGTTAGCCCCTGAGTGAGCTGGTCTTCTGCTATTGGTGTGAAGCCTTGAATGGCCTCAGGCTTTAACAGGTATTGAGGCATCTTAGGAAGAGGTTTAGTTATGTCTATTGAGATTTTTATCAGCTCTACACTTTTTATTCTTCCAATGTCAGTGTTAGCGGTAGCCCACGATTTTTCGGGCACCTCAATTCAATTAGAGGTCTTTTGCTGGAGTTCTTCCTCTTCTATATCAAAGACAGATTGTAAAGAACGTAAAAGATCTGGTTCAGGTTGTTCAGGAAATTCTAAGGTGAGGTCTCCATTAGAAGCAGAATGTATTTGCCCTTTTAATTTAGAAAGGAGATCTCTACCTAATAGGTTGACTGGAACTGTACACATAGCAAAAAGGAATGTTTTTCAGTGAAGGATCCCAGAGTCATTTGTACTGGTTGAGATAAAATTTTATTAGATACCCACTATGGAAACTTCTTTTTTACTCCAAGAGATTTGTTGTCTTACGAGAGTGGAGTTTAAAGTAGAGTATAGCTCTGGTATCTGTCACAATTTGGCAAGGCTTCCCATTAAATTTTAGTTTCCCCTGGGCTACTTAAAGGAATTACTAGTGGCAGTTTAGTAGAGACTCCCTCGGAGTCCTGTCAAATCTTGGAGGGGCCCATATGAGAGCCCGCTTTAGGGTAGAAGTGAGAGAATTTGAGTTGATGTTGAAGAACTTTTACGGCATCTTTGAGAGCAATTTTTCCTTCCCAGTGTCCCTGTTGATTACAAGAGACATCAATCCCTGGGCTGGAGTTTTGATGATGGACCCTCTAGGAGGCTGCAGTGTGGGAGGCCCAGGTGTTATTTCGGGTCTCTGGCCTTGGAGCTATCATATTTGTAAAAGCTAATAGTTTGGCGGATCTTTGTTTACAGTCTTACTCCAAAGTCCTTTCAAAGGGCTCAGCAGTTGTTATGAATTCAATCAAACCAGCAAGCCAGTGGCCTCCCATCCTATTTTCTACCTTTTTAGCCACCCACTAATTTCAGGAAATAATCTGTTTATAAATAGGGCAGCTACAGCAGGTTGGGTGATACCACTTGTTGTTTGGTACCCAGAATGCCTTAGGAAGAGCGCTGCCGGACGGGCTTTAAAGTTGCCCACAGATTCATTTTTCTTTAGCTTGCATGTTTGAATAATAGACCAGTCATTGTGGGCAGTGAAGACTCTAGAAATGGCTTTTAAGAGGTCAGTTGCACTTTCCCTGCTTTTTCTGCACTAAGGGGACCATGTAGAAAACCGAGGATCTCAAACATCATCCGTAGGGTTCCGCCGTTCTGCTTTGCCATGTCCTACCAGCATGTGCTCAGGCTGATAAAGATCTTGCCCTGGTCATTGGCCCCACTGAGGGCTCTATATTCTTCAGAAAACTTTTGGGGGTCCTCCCTGGGTTTAGGACTTTCTTTAACTATGGTTCTTAGTTCAGTCTTTGACCAGGAGTGAAAGATATCTGAGGAGGATCTCCTGCAGCCTCGGGTGTGTGCTTTATTTTAAAAGGTAACTGTTCGGAGCAGAAAGGCAGTTCAGATAGAGAGTTGGTAGAGCGTGAGTACTCAGGTAAAGGAGGAGAGAGGGGAGCAGTAGGAGTCATGTCAGTATTACTGTCTTTTATTTTAGTACCTCTTGCATCTTCAATTTTTCATTAGCCTTTTGCAGTGAATTTTTCATTGAAGCTGTTTTGGGATCTTGAAGCTTTATGGAAGCTTCTGCATACCAATTGAAATAGGTATCCCATTCTGTTTGTTGAATTGGGAGCCTTTGCTTTCAAGCATACTTCTTCAGTGAACAATCTTATCTAATTGGAATGTTCCCCATAATGGCCATTGTAATTCTAAATTGCTTTTAGTAAGATTTTTGCCACTTTTGTAGCTATCTACAGCTTCCAGGACTATAGTTCTTAAATATAAAATAAGCAGGTGTGTAAGACGGTGGCATATTCAACTCATTGGAACTTAAGGATCCTCCGCCCCTTTTTTAAGCTATTTTTTGGGTCACTTGGAGCCAAATTAATACCTAAGAGGGATGTGCTACTGGACTATGTGGTGTTTTAGAGTGTATCTTGTTGGATGAAAGTTTTCTTAAGGTTGGCCGGTGACCTAGTGTCAATCTAAGCCATTCTGTGACCAGCTTATAAAGTGCAGGAATCTTAGAGTTAGGTAGCAAGCACTCTAACAGCTTTTAAGTGCTCTATCCAGGCCCACCAATTTTGATTTCCCTCAGCAATAACCTTTATCTACATAAAACAAGACAAACAAACATGTGCACATTAACACACCAGCAGTAACCAAAGATAAGTTCCTGTGGATTGGCCTTGTGCATACCACTAACAATTCTCAATGTGAAACTGGGGACTGGGGGAAGGACTGAGCCAGCAGATGCCAACAAATGAGGACTGCAGACTGGGATTCCAAACAAATGGGGAACTGAAAACTGAACTACCTACAGTTCCCAGCATGGAATCTGGGGACTGAACCAAGGGCTGGAGATTCCAGTCAGATGTGGAGTTGCAGACTGAACCATCAGCAGTTCCCAACATGGAACTAGGGATTTCAGTCAAATAAGGAACTGTGGGTTGAACCAAGGGGAGAGATTCAGGTTCTGGAAGGAACCATCTGCTAGTTCAAGGTGACCCTCTAAGCTCTGGACTGGAAGGATTGGGAGCTCTGTACAAAGACAGTGGGGCTCAGAACCAGGAGAAACTTACCTATAGCCCTCAAAGATGAGGAAGAAGACAGGGAAGTGAAAGGATTTGTGAGTACCATGCCTGTGTTTCTCACTGTCCCTAAAGCAGTCAGAAGTTCCATTTGGATTCCACTGCTGCCACCAAATCTGTTAAAAAACAGAATTCAACTGAGTAAATTTAAAAGATCTCCCCTGCACCTGCCCCAATTTTAAAGATCTTATTGGCTTTATTCAACGATTCATGGATCAGGCTATATCCCATTTAGTAGACAGAAAGGAACTCCAAAGAGCTGTATAAAATGAAAGACCTTTACAGGCAGAAGAGGGCAGGAAAAGGAAGTTACTAGCAAAAGAGTGGGTTATTTGTGGCATGGTCAACTTCCTTTAGGAGATGACAAATGTCCATAAGACAGATTACCTTGCTGGTACTCATCAGGTAATTACAGATTGACTAGTTTAAGATTCTGCTCCCTGGAGAGGTTGAAACTGCAATTAAGTTAGATATCAAGGTTTGGTTTGGTGACGTGGGCTTAGAATATGTGACTCCATTTTGGTCCTGTTGTCCCGTTTTTGTTTTTGTTTTTTTTTTTTAAATCCCTTACCATTGTCAACACCACCATTTCCTTCCTAAACGCTGCAAGGTAGATCCAGGCAGTACATGGAAAAGAGGGTTTCGTAAACTCTCTGGGGAAAATTCAGAATGAAAGTTGCTTTAACCAGGACACATGTTCTGGCACCCAGGTGGTTAATAGTGACTCTTAGTGCTTTCTTAGTTTTTATACCTTTTGAAGAAAAAGTTATTCATGACACTTGTTAAAGAAGTGGTAAGGCAAGCTTTATTCAGGGGGACGATCATGATAGATGTCAGGGCCACTGGAATGGGGTTTTGCAACAGGGGAGAAAGATTGTGTTCAACTCGAAATACAATAAGGAAAAGTGGGACTTTATAGCCAAGTGGCCGAGTGGGGGTCTGGGGACAGAAAATTATTAAGAGGAAGCATCAGCGTTAAGGGCTAGGATTCAGGCCAAACGGACCTAATAAGATTCTTGCTAAAGGCAGATCAAGGTGATTAGCTAGCACTTGGGAGATGGTGGGGCATGAGGGACCCAATCTGATATCAGTCAGGTATTTGGTGATCAGATATTGAGGGTGGGGGATTCTGGCTAAACTACTTAGCACAACTCTTGCTGAAACTGGGCTCTTGAGAACATGCCTACCACAGACAAGGCCTAGTTGAAAAACACTCAGAGGAACCTGACTAAGGTTTGGTCAAGGAGAGACTCTTTATGACACCCTGTTCAGAGGGCACGCCACAGTGAGCTTGGGAGGGGATGGTAAAGGAGGGGTACTTGCAGCTGCCAGCACCAGATCAAGGAAGGTGATAAGTAACCAGAATGCTGGACCATTGGAGTGTATATAGATCAGGTTAGGCTGCATCACAGTGCAATAAAAAGCAACTCCCAAGCCTCAGCAGAGTAACGCAATGAAAGGTTTTTCTCACTCATGTTACACGTCTAGTGTGAGTCAGTCAGGGGCTCTGTTGACCATATTCACTCAGAGACATGCTGAGAAGGGCTTCATCTTGATGTATATGCCCCAGTCCCTCACATTTCATTAGCCTAAGCAAATCAGATGACCTTGCTTGACTACAAAGGAGTTGGTAAGCATAGTCCTGGAGGAGGGCAACAGGAATTTTTGTGTTTAACCCAAATGACTATGGAAGGGAGGGACTTGCCTGAGTTGTGCCTATTTGTGCTACTCACCACAGATTCTAAAAGACATCTCTAGGAAACCCACTGAGACTTGTTAACCACACATATAGTGGTTTCAACATCCAACTTTAGCAGCATCTGAAAGGATGTCCATTTAGAATATAAAATGCACTTGAATGATTTTAGCATCTTGAGTAATAACAGGGTCCTGGAATTAGTAGGCTCACAAGTCTAGATTTTTCTGATAATGAATCAAAGAAATATGTGTAGGGGTGAAAATTAGCTTCCTTCAGTAGTTTTTCAGTTCAAGTCAAGAACATTTATTTAGTACTTGTGGAGTGCCAACCGCGAGCAAGACTTAGTGCTTCGTGAGCACATGAAGATGAACAAGGCATAGACCTTAATGACTGATGTCTAAGCAGAGAAGAATAGAAAAGTTTAATACCCGTAACCTGCGGTTTTATGTTATCACATGGTTATCATATAAAGGGAAATGTGATAAACACCTGACAGAAGTGTAACCAAGTACAACAGGGGTTCAAACAAGGGAAGTTACTAATAATTAAGTGAATAATCACTTCATTGAATGTGCAGGCTGACCAGACACCAGTGTTGACCAGGCAAAACTATTTGTACTGATATGTTATCTTCATTCTTCCTCTTTTGTGCTTGGGCCTGATTTGATCCCAGAACAATTCGTAACAGTGATTGAGAGGTCGTATGAGGGCATGACCTCTGGGACCAGAGTTCAAATCCCGGTGTCACCACTTGCTAGCTATGTGACCTTGACTAGTTACTTTGCCTCCCTGTACCTCATTTTCTTCATTTGTAAAACAAGACTGATTGGGATAGTAGTCCCTTGGTGATGAGGTTTGACAGAATAAATCCCACTTAACTTTTTCATTTTTTAACAGGATTTAAGTGTTTCCCCTTGGATCAGTTTGGTGTGTTTAGTACAAACATTGACTTCCTCGCATGCATTGCTTGTTGAGTGTCTGGGCCCACAATGAACGTGTGCTTGGTAATTCCTAGGATTCTGAAAGCCTTGCCTTCCTGAGTCAGGCTCATGTTGAACATTTCTTTTCTTTTCTTTTTTTTTTAATTAATATATTTATTTTTTTGAGGTGGGGGAGGGAGGTAACTAGGTTTATTTCTTTATTTACTTTTAGAGAAGGTACTGGGGATTGAACCCAGGACCTTGTGCATGCTAAGCATGTGCTCTACCACTTGAGCTATACCCTCCCCTGAACATTTCTTTCTGTGCCCAGCAGATCAGTGCCAGGCTTGGGCTAAGTGCATTGTAAGGGCCAGATGCTCAGTTAGCATTTTCCTGGCCTGTGAGGCAAGCTTAGTCTAGAGACCTCTAGAATGTCAAGTTGGTCTCTGTTCTAATCTTGGAATTCAGGTCTGCTGAGGACCTATTTCCTAGCCCCCTTATAGTGACTCCCAGCACTCCAGAGTCATGTTAAATTGAAATCCAACATGGTGCAAATCCATTGTGGCTAAATCCTGGGGGCATTCTGCTTATTTGAATCCAGAAAGTTAAAAAGTCCATGTGCTTGGGACCAGAACCACGGGTAAAGGCTTGATGAGCTAGAGACTGTTACGATGGAAGGGAGGCTGTGTGGTCCATCTTGGCAAATGCACACCCTCTCTCCCCTCTCTCTTCTTTGGCTCTCCTTCCCTCCCACTACTTCTTGAATACAAAGTGGATGAACTTGAGGTGATGCTGCAGAGAGCTTGTAAGCTGTAAGCAGGTGAAGGGGTGGACATGAGGACCCTATGTTTGGCAAAGAGATATGAGGACACCTATCTATTGTAGCCCTAACTTCTAGAAAAAAGAATTCATATCAATATGATGGAGAGAACCTTTGGTTGCTCCAAGCTGTTTGAAAAAATAGGCTGGACTGCCTATAAGGTAGTGAGTTCAGTGCAGATTTTCTGTGAAAGAATTATTGTACCAGTGAGAGGTGAGACCAGAGATTTCCTCTGGTAAACTTTTACTTTTCCTCCAAATTTAAGAAGCTCTAATTTTGTATATTAGATAGAGCCTTGCATCACCCTTATCTCTGGCCAGGTTTTGCCATTCACTTGGGGCCCACATAAATAAGAGGGCAGGTGCCAGACTAGAAAAATAAACATGACAATCTCTGTCTACTTCCTTTCCCATGTAACTATTCAAATCATAACATTCATTCATTCATTCATTCCTTCCTTCAGCAAATGTTCCTTAAGCTCTTGCCAAACAGAAGGAGTGCTGTAGCAGTGTCAGGCCAGGTTGAAGGAAATTTAACAGCTTGTGACAACCGTTAAGAACAAACAAACAAACAAACAAAAATGCTTGGATCCAGCTTCATTCTAAACTGGCCACACCATCATGCGTTTGAGGGCTCATGCTTTCATTTGCTCATTTATTTGTTCTTTCAGTAATCTCTTAATGTACCCTGATGAAGTTCAAAGTCTGAGCCATCCTGCCAACAGCAGAGGCTAGACAGTTATGTCATTTCAGTGGCAAATGCCAGAAATCCCCAACTACCATATTCCTTTTCCGATGTGAAGAACAGGAAAATACGAGATTACTTAGGGAATAGAGTTTCCACCCTCAATGCTTATATTATGCAAAGAATGTGTTACAGATGCTAAGGTGTCTGTTTTGAGCACTTAATTTCTCACTTTTTCATTATATACAGCAAAGGCGTGATATGTAAGGGAAGTGTTCATTCTCGTTGTTTGCATTGCTTAACACATTTGAATGGATTGAATTGGTTTAACATGGAAATGTTGTATTATTTTCTTCAAGACCCTTATGTGTGTTTTAAAAATAAATAATTTTCTTCTGAAGCGAGGCAAAACCAAAGGGCAGAAACAGTTGACCTGGGTCCATTAAGACTGGAGAGTACAGCACCAAACACACACGCTTCCAGCTTGTCTCTGCCCGCACCCCTCGGGCCGTTTGACCACACCCTACAGTCCGGTTGAACTGTTTTCCATTCCCCAAACATGGCTGCTGCCTCTTGCCTCTACCCTTTTACTCAGGCCCACTCTCCTTCCACGGGAAATGCTCCCCTGGCCTCCTCACACTCCACACACATTTCCAGATCAGGCTCTTGTGGCCCCTCCTTCCTGAAGCCCCTGCCTCCTCCGGTTCCTGCTCCCTGTCCTTCTGGCTTTAAACCTTTATCACGTACTTACCCCGTTCTCCCTTGAGATGGAGATGGTGTTTTCAGACCCTACTATATTACAAGCTTTTTGAGACAGACTCTATTTTCAGATAATTTATTTATTCAACAAATATTTATGGATAGGTAGGTCATGTAATTCATTGTTCAGATCATGACCCTGCCCCTTTTTTATATCTGAAAAGAAAGAAAATGGAAAACCAGAAGAGACAAAAGGATGACCATTATATTTAATAAGCGCCTCCTAGGTCTGTTCCAGACACCAGAGATTCAGCTGTGACCAAGACTGCCCAAGTCTCTGCTCTCCAGGGATAAGGAGGGACAGATCACAAACAAGCGAGCGAAAGTTAACCTGTGAAAACACAGTTTCCTGTACATTAAGCATATTTATTACAGAAAAAGTGAATTTCATAGACTTCTGTTGTTGTTTTTTCCTTTTATATATTAGTGTAATGATGGTTAAGGAAGTCTAAAGCCTAGACTTCCTAGGTTTGAGTTCTGCCTCTCCCGATTGGAATACTAATAAAAGATTAAATGAGGTAACACACGGAAAAGACTTAAAACAGTGCCCAGCACATAGTAAGATCTCCACAAGGAATACGTTACTGTTGTTATTACTTGGGAGGGCACTTCTTGATAAATCCTCTGAAAACCTGGAAATAAGATTGTTTTTGCAACACTCCTTCCCTCTCTGTCCTCTACTTCCTTCTGCAAAGGGTCCCTATGCAGCATGGGTCAGAACAGTGGGGAGAAGCATGCTCTGATCTGCCAAAGGAATTTGGGGTCAGGTGACTGCACGTGCGTGTTTGTGTGGGTGCATGCTCCTGTGCTGAGAACGTGAACAGGCAGCATTCTTGGACACCGACAGTCTTATCTGTAGTCAGCTGTCATGTTGCAGCTGTGGAGACAGGGCCAGGCAGCAGTCATCTAGACAGACAGACAGACAGGATTAAGATCTGACTCTTAGTTTTGAGGGTCTAGCTATTAGATTGTTCTTATGTAGCCAGAATTCTCCAGCAACTTAGTGATGAATTTACATAAGCCAACGGGAGTATAGGGTATATACTAGGCTACAAACATAACTTGCCAGGAGAAACCTAACTTCCCATGGATCTCAGTGCCCTTGCCTACGGGTTGGTACTCTGCAGTCTTCTGACAACATGGGTTCTTAGGCCCTTGGTCTTAGATGTCTGAGCTGGGCATGGCTGGGGCAGTACTGGCCTGTGGGCAATAAGGGTGATCCTGAAGTTAAGTCCAGAGGTCATATGGGCATTGACAAATAAAGCAGGTGGTCTAATTAGGTAATATGTTCAAAAGGGCCAGGAAGGGAGGCAGAATCTAGGTGTGGAAATGATGTGGCAACTGAGGACATCAGATCACAGCAGAACAGTGGAGAGGGAGGACTGGGGAGCAGACCTACAAGAATCCCAAAGCCTGTGGAGCCTTGACCCTTTTTATAGAGAACAAGGCTGGGAAGAGAGGAAGGCGCTCACTCAGGCACATTTTTGAAGCCAAATTTGTCCGCTCATCCAGCAAGTATTCATTGAATATCTATTATGCACCAATCACTAGATACTGGCAGCACATCAGTCAACAATACAGACAAAATCTCTGCCTTCGCTGGAGCTAGGAGGAGGGGAAAACAATGAGAAATACTTAAGTATGTTACAGAATACGTTAGGTGGTAACACATAAGGGAAAAAATAAAGCAGTGGGAAGGACCTGCGAATGCGTGTCCCTTGGGGGAGTAGTTTTTCTTTTTTTTTTTTCTTGCAAGTAGAGTGATCAAGTAAGACCTCAGTGAGATGAAATTTGAACTGAATTTTGAAGAAGCAAATCATTCAGATTCTTTACGGGGGAGGACGTGTATCAGGCAGAGGGAACAGTAGATGCAAAGTCCTGGGAGGTGTTATACTTGATATGTTAGAAGAACAGCAAGTAAGTGTGCCTGGAGGTGAGATTAGAAAAGTAACAGGGCTGGACTGTGTAGAGCCACAGAGGCCATTGCATGTCTCAGGCTTTTACTTGGAGATGGGAGCCACTGGAGAGCTTTATGCAGAGAAGTGACATGATTTGACTGGTGTTTTAATGAATTACTGTTGCAGCTGAGAATAGACTGTAAGAGAGGCCAAGGGTAGAAACAAGGAGACTTTTAAGAGGTTTTTGCAATAATATGATGCGGGATGATGGTGTCTTGGACAGGGTGATGGCAGGGGAGGTGGTGAGAAGTAGACAGATTCTGGAAATGCTTGGAAAGTAGAGCCCAAATAATTTTCTCATGGACCTGTGGGGTTTGACAGAAAGAGAAATCAGGGATGACTCCAAGATTTTTGCTTAGAGTTAACCGGAAGGCTGGAGTTGCCTTTAACGGGAGTGTCAAAGACTGAAGGTTGGATATATATGGAGCCAGAGCATGGGGAGCAGTTGTCACAGCTGGTGCTGCAGGGTGGTCGCCTGGCGCCATCATGGTGACTCTCCTAACAGATGCACAGGAAAGGCGATATCAGCTGGCCAGGGCATCTGTTTCCCTGGACACACCCCTTTCCCTGTCATTTAAGACTTCATTCTCCTTTAATTGTAACAGGATTACAGTTGTTCACTGCTAATTATGTGGTAGTTTTCCATTGCCTTTGGTCTATCCTGGCTTTGATGGTTTGGTGCTTTGTGTCATAGTTTTGACTTGGGAGATGTCCTGTCTTTGAAGATAAGGTCTAGTTCAACTTTCAGAAAGTGACCATGCTTTTTTCCCATTATTTCCAAATTTTTAGAGACTTCCTACTATTGTCTCCCCCACTCCTAATGTCACTCAAATCTGGGAAATCACTTTTATGTCTCTATTCTGCTGCTTCCCAAGGGCTGTGACTGGGTGGCAGTGATTTCAGTCAAGGAATAGGGGCAGCCTAACAGGTAGAAAAGGAGATAGATGTGTTCATGTAAGTTCCTCCTTACTTTGGATGTTTTATTATCCCTTACCATGGTCTTGAAAGTGGAGATATAATTCTTCTTCCACTGTAATTTTTTCTGCCAAAATTGGTTTTCTTCAAAAGCTCATATATGCAAGCCTGCCTCCTATTTTCACTCAAAGAGACAGATGGTTGAAACTGACTCTAGCTAAATTTTAAAAAAGCCTTAAATTAAAAAAAAAATGCACATGAGTATGGGAAGGGTTTAAGCCTTTTAGGACTAGTTGAGAAATCTCTTCTGAATACTGCTTCATTCCACTGAGTTATCCATTCATGTGCAGAATGTGGCGTGCTGGCCAGGCTCGGGACTCTGCAGCCAAGCTTTTCAGATGGGTATTTGCTTCCTAAGAGGAATATAAAGGTTGTGCTGAGGAGACAAATGGCAAATATCCAAATCCTAGGGTCATTCAACATTTGTGCTGACGTGGTCTGCAGGAAATATGCCATGGTCCTGCATGCGTGACAGTACTGATTTTCTGCACTCTTCTGGGCATACTAGGGTAGCTGGAAAAGCGGGATAGTCATTGCCAGTACATCCATCTTGATGTGTTGGTGCCTTGAAGTATCCAGGGACTTATTTTGTATTTTTTTTCACTTTCTTTCACTGCAAGGCTTAAACAAATGTTGCTGAGCTTGCTTTTGGTCACTTTGTTGTAGTGCATCCTCACCAGTGCCCTGCAGACGGATTGCAAGTTACGTGTGTACCCAGATATTAATCTCTTGGCTTTCAGAGCCCAGGTCAGACGCCTGTGGTTGTGAACAGCTTTCTCCGTTCACCTCAGTGTACTGTGCAAATATCGTGATGGTTCGTGGATGTGCTGTCATGCAAAATGTTGGCTGAGAAAAGACAAAGGTAGAGATAAATTTGTAATTTAAAGTTGATTAATCTTACAATTGATGTAGCCCAATATATTTCAAACTCTTTTAACTGCAGCTAACAATAATGCATAATAAAAATGGGTAACAATGAATGTGTGTGTATCCAAAACAAAGTGTCATGAAACAACAGTTGTCCTTACCATGTGCAGTGCATTCCAGTAGTTCTGTTAATCACAAACATTGCTACCTGTGACTACTAACTTGACTTTGTAATTCCCCAGTAGGTTGCAAACCATGTTTAAAAAGGCTGTGTGTATCACGTGCTAGGAATGAATGATTGCACTTGCACTTGGTTGAATCCTTCAGTGTTTTCCTGCTGCCTACAGAGAAGTTCAGAGCACTTTAAAGCAGGGCATAGCAGACCTTTGGCTGTAGGGTGATCAGCCTGTCCAGGTTTTCCTGGGGCTTTCCCGGTTGTAGGACTTTCAGTCCTACATCTGGGGAACTCCCTTGCCTCTGTGCAAACTGGGACCACTCAGCTTTTGGGATCTCATCTCTGACTGCACGTCCATCTTCATCGTCCTCCATCTTCTTCTGGGTGGAGTGTTCCATTTATACCCAATTACTTGTCCCACAGACTGGCCATTCCCTTTCCTAGCTCTCCATCTTTGTCCATGCTTTCCTCTGCGTAGGATGCACCACTCACCTTCTGCAGTCCTCAGATCTGGTCTTCTTCTGTGATGGTTTGAGAAGACACCCAGTCTGGAGAGCCTTCTTACTGCCTTTTTGTGAGCACAGTAGTACCGCAGACCGTGTTGATACGTGAGATCTTTAGTAGCTCTGTGTAGAACAAACATGAGAAAGAAAACTTCTGATCTAGAGTGTGTGACAACGGCAAAGAAAGAATACAAGGAAAACAGAATAACCCAGTATAGATGGGAAGGCCAGTAGAGGGGGGACAAGGGAAGATGAGAAAAACGTAAAGCTCTGGGCATAGGCAGTAGTTCAGAGCATGTTCTCTGGAGACTTGAGTTTGAATCTTGGCTTTTCACATGTCAAGTTGTTTGCTTCGTGTGAGGATAGAGTGTTACCTAGCAAGGTCCTTTTCTGAGTGAGTTTCTCCACTCACCGTTAACTTCAGCCAACATCAATGGCCCTTAAAATTAGGTAGGCTTGATTACAAATTCATAAGTATTTTGTAGTTAATTGGGGAGGATATTGAATGAAGTGGTTTTAAGATGTAGAGATATTTTAATAACATATTTTAGAAGGTTAAAAACAAATTAGCTTTGTGAATGTCTACATTGCTGATTTATATCGAGAAAAATCTGCTTTGACTTTATTATTTAAGCTTTAAAATTTTCCTTCTCATTCATATGTCTTGATTTTATTTCCTTTAGTATGATAGTTCAAATTTGTTCTCATTTGTGCATTGCAAGAACCTCTAGGTGGCTTGAATTTGCCTGCATCCTCTATCAGGATAGTGTGCCCACATTAGGCAGCCCTGTTGGGCAGGGCTGTCTTGATTTAACTTTGCTGCACAGAACATTTGGCCCATTTACGGGGACAGCAGGCAAGGACTTGGAGTCGAAGCTAAAGCTAGTCATGTCTGAAGATTTGCTTGTTACCAGGTATTTTAAAGATCAGCCCCACGGGTTACCTAAGAGTCATTTATTTTTAGACATGTTCATTTATCATCTTAGCAACTCAGAGAAAACACCCTCAAGTGCAATAGAGTTCTCTGTTCTAAAGCACTGATATTTTTACATCACTTTTAAAGAGAAAGCCCAGCTATCAGCGTGATGTGTTATGCTCAAGGTGTTTTGGGCAATAGATTCTACATGTCTGAATTTTTTGGCTGAGATGAACAGTAGAGGCTGTCAATTATAAATTGAATGGATTTTGCTAAATAATCCTTTTAGAGTCAAAAAACAGAGATTGAAAATGCAAGCCAGGCTGGAAAACACTGTGTCAATGGGCATATGATGTAGTGATTTAGGAAAAGATAGTTCAGTGGATGAGGCAATGCTGGGATGGTGTGTTTGTTGCACATTATTCTATTAATGGCTGAAAAACATTCAATTCCCACACCCCCACCCCCATGGGAATAAAGATTTATTGAGCACTCAACTGCTGGGCACTAGAAGTACAGAGATAAAATAGATGTAGCCTCTCCTTTAGAGGAGCTGCCAGCCTAACAGGGCCATCTTTAACCCATGGATAGAGCAGCAAGTGCTCATTGAACACCTGTTCTGTGCCCAGTGTGAGGCTGAGGAGCCACCGTGCCAGTTCCAAAGGAAACTTAGGTCTGTGACGAAGCTGCCACTTTGCATGTGCTCTTGAGAGTGCCCGTTTCTATTTGCTCTAAAATGCTTTCGAACCGCTAGGAGCACAGATACATGATCTCCTGTGAAGTGCTGTGGCAGTGGTAGCCTTCTTTATGTGGCGTCTTTACTGATACCTGGCCCAGGCAGGTGATAACATCTTTCCCATCTATTTTGACTTGAGATTAGGTGTTTCTACAGGATCCTTGGTGTAAGGCTTCACTTCTTTCTTCACTCTAGTTTCCCTTGTGATAGTCTCCAGAAGGCTCTCATCTCCTTTCTTCTGATTTTACTTTCCAGTCTCTAGTCTACCCTGATTTTTAAGGACCCAGTGCCAAAACACTGCTCTCCAGTTGCCAAACTGTTCCATCTTTAGTTTTATACTCTTTCAAGGATGGTCCTTGAAATGCTCGTTTCCTAAGGACTCTTGATATCATCTGAGTGTTTCCAAAGGGAAGGTCCTCTAGGATATGAATGAATGATTCTCTTAATTGAGGAACAATTCCTTTTCCAAAGAGAAGCACATTGAGTCTTTAAATTGATGGAATGCACCGTAGGAATCAGAAATAACTCAAAACTTTCCAGAACTTTTTGGCGAAATGAATGACAATGGGTTTTGGAGTCCTTTAAATTTTAAGAGCTCTCATCTCTATTCTGTTAACTAGATGAGAGGGCAGATACCCTATGGGTTGATTTTTCTCTCTCGCATAATGGGCCTCTGTGCTGAGTGCTTGAGAGCCTCTCCTGTTTAATGTGCTACAACTGCCCCGGCTCCAGTTACAGCTTAAGTAGTGCAGTTTGAATAGCTCAGAATGGTGAAGTGATGAAAGTAGGGCCGGAGACAATATGCAGATGCAGCAATCTTAAATATAGCTCATACATCCAACAAGAGAGATGCTAAAGGCTTCATGTGGAAATGTTGCGTGATTTCCTAGTCAGGAACTAACCCACTACGAGCAAAATTGAGAGGAGCCTAGAAAATTCAACATAGATGTGTTACTATGTGCATGTACTAAGATTTTTTTCCCCTTCTAAACCTATAGTTTTCTGTTGACATGAATAGGTCCTTCATATGTAGATGAAACTCATGGGGTGCTTGGGACTACCTAGCACTGACTGAGAGGTGTGGTTGGGAATTTCAGAGGCAAAGCCTTTTCTCGTTTCAGTGCCCCCATGTAATTCACATTTGCCGCCACCAGGCGGCGATAGAGAGTGATTGGCAAGATTGGCCTGGGAGAAGGGATCAGGATCCACCCCAAGTGCCTTTTTTAAAGAGCTCTCTTGTGACTAAGATGAGTGAAATCTGGAATAAGTGGACACTTACAGAGAAGTATTATTTAATAAAGGTATTCAAGAGTAAAGAGATCTGGTGTTTCCAGCTCTGACTTGTCCACTGAGTGGCTCTGAGCTTAGATAAGTGC
This sequence comes from Camelus dromedarius, assembly GCF_036321535.1. Lineage (NCBI taxonomy): Eukaryota > Metazoa > Chordata > Mammalia > Artiodactyla > Camelidae > Camelus > Camelus dromedarius. The sequence goes on along the minus strand of NC_087442.1, from coordinate 59,995,019 downwards.
AGCCCTTTCCCTGTTTATGGGTAAAATGCTGGTACATTTCTTATCCTGAAACAAACATGTGTGATTGTCATTGTTAAAACAACAAAGTTAAAAGAATAAAAGCTTTTCACACCACAGAGAAGTCTACATTTTATTGGCAACCATCTTAGTTCACTACAGCAAGGCAAAGACCCTTTAATTTTGTGTGTGTGTGTGTGTGTGTGTGTGAGAGAGAGAGAGAGTGTGTGTCAGCGGGGAGGGAACAGGGCTGAGAGAAGGGTTCTCAGTTTGTCTTCCTTGCTTATTACCTGGCGTAGGCAAGTGACGAATGAGAAATCTCTCACACATACCTCTATGGAACATTTTCTTCAAGGCCTCATCTCTCCCTAAACCTAGTTTTCCTAATGCTCTATCCAGATGTCTTAGATCTTCCTCGGATTTCTAAATCATTCTAGTCATATATTTCTAAACCATTATGCTTTCTTGACCCTAATCTGAATTTTCTGTGCTCAGTGATTTTATTCCTGCGTCTTTTACTTTTTCTTTTCTGCAAAAGGAAGGGCTCTAACTGCTTCTCTTTAGGTTCTTTATATAAGCACTTAGCAAAGTTTTGTTAAGTAAATGTCTCTATAGAATCAACTCCATCTTATCAGAAGTAGGTTAGGGCACAGTTTGTTTTGAGGATTCTTGTGAATCCCAAGACGTGTTCTGAGATTTGTCAGGTCAAAACTGTTTTCATTTACACTAAAGTGTTATTTGTCCTTTTCATTGTATTGACATTTGCAATGATGGTGTGAAAGTAATGGTAGGTGAAACTGTTGGCACCTTAGCATGAACTGAAACAGGGCACCAAACTCCCAGTAGTGGCATCAGACTTCACTGCCACACACGTGTAGCTAAAAAGACAAACCGTTTTTATTAAAGAATGTCCTTCATGAAGCAGAAAAAAATACTAGTTATCCTAAATCTTTAACCTTGAGCACATGTCTTTTCTGTGTGACAAATGGGGACATATAAGGCACTTCTGCTGCTTACCAAAGCCCAGTGATTGGAGAAAAGCATTTGTGCAGTGTTTTGAGTTGTGAGCTGAATTAGCTGCCTTTTTTCAAGAAACACTACTTTTTACTTGAAAGTACAATTCATAGACAGCTGTGGTTATTCAGGCTTGGTTATTTGGCAGACATTTGCTCAGAAGTCAATGACATGAGCTTCACTTCAAGTACACAATTCACAGTATTTGTTGCTAATGATGAAATTTGAGCTTCCAGCAAAAATCAGAGTTTGAGGAAACTTATATCTGCCACCATGAGCTGGCCGCTTTACCATACCTAAAGACTCTTCTAAAGAGTTTGCTAATGATAGTACCAAATTTGAAATTTGGGTACTGTACAATGAAATGTGTCAATATTTGAGAAGTCTGCATAATTTTCTAAATAACCGATGCATGTTATCAAATCATACAAGGATGAAAGATGCTTTCAGAGTTTAAAAGAGACCAATGGATTTTAATGTAATGAAGTAAAAAATTCATTGGTTGGTGTGGTTTCAAATTGAGATTACAGCGAAACTTTAGGAAATTGTTGATTTGAGTGTAATAGCAACGAATATTCACAATTACTTCAAGAGGCTATTCAAAAAATCCTCCTTTTTCAGAATACACATATATGTGAGACCAGATTTTCCTCACAACTCAAATAGTATTTCACAACAGATTGAATACATAAGCAGCTATGAGAATCTGGTTGACTTCTGGATCAGAGAAGTGAAAATATAAAAGAAATACCCTTTTCTTGCAATTTTTCTTGTCTTGGAAAGTATGGGTATTTTTTCACAAAAGTTTTATTTTTATGTAACAATCTTGTTGTTATTTTAAAATTAATTATTAAGTATTTAAAGGTTTATCTGTTTTAATTTTTAACATGCTTAATGTCAATGGATGTAACCCATGTAAACAAAAGCTCCTTGAGGTCGCTGATAATTTTTAAGAGTATCAAGGGATGCCAAGACCAAACATTTGAAAACTCATCTACAGCATAAGTAGACCGGGCCTGGGCACTCCCCCAATGAGATGGATTTTATGAAGAATTTTGTTTTCATGGTACAGTGGCTGTACAAATTTAGTATATAACTCTCCCACATCTTTCACCAGCCATCTCCCTCCCTAGACTCCTCTCACCCTCTTTTTATTGACAGTGTGATGTAGTTGTAAAAATGGTTGTGGTCCCATCCACCCCTTTGGAGTGGAAGGAGGCCTCTGTATTATAGAAGAAGCCAGGCAGGTGAAATGAGGTTGTGAAAGATCAAATTTCTTAGGTGTACCTAGTGACAAATGAAAAGTTCAATAGCTGATAGTGAAGAGCTGACAAGAGCAATTGTTTTCAGGCAGGAAAAGAGAACTTGTTTCTGGGTAGTTTTTTCAACGAGTCTGGCAACAGCTGGGCAGTGATTTAAACCTCATAGGATTCTGACTTAAAGCTTAAAAATACATTTGCATATGCTAGTATTAGAAATGGAATCTCAAACTGCTGCCAGCTTAGACAACCGAAAGGAAATAAAGATCTAGACGGTTCAAAAGCTAAGCCTCGGTTCAAGTTCGTTACATGGCAGCTGTGTAAACACAGCTAAACCCTTTGCTTCTCCTCTGCTGGGCCCTTGGTTCTAAACAGGACCAAACCACCCCATGATGATATGTGCAGAAATGGAAGCGACGGGTCTCACTGCTGGATTCCAGAAAAGCCAAACATTTTCCTTTCTCCGTGAATGTGTGTGGACTGAGAAATGTGGATGAGATGCAGTGTTAACTGAAGGCAAGGGCAAGTGTGCAATGACTTTTGTTTCTTCCTTCCTCAGTGTCCATGTTTTTCTCTTAGGTTTTCCCCCTTCCTTCCTCTCCCTGTTCCTTCCTCATAAGACCATGAGCCATTTGTATGATGGAACAGCAGGAGCGACCCTCCCTGTAACTAACTTCTTAACCAGAGAAGACACCATTTCTCCATGTGCCTCTCCATCCTCTGGGGGAAGTGGTAAGACAGGAGAGGAAGCCTACCTGGGATGGCTTGATACATAATTCCTATGTTCAATGGAAAACAGAAGAATTTTACTACTGTTAAATTAAATGACTACATTTAATTGTTTAAACATATTTTTTCTTTGAGTCACACCTCTTTAATCGCACATCTTCCATTTTATAACTTAGATTGAGAAGCATGCTATATACCTTTAATGTATTTCTCACTGTAACATTTTCATTTTATTTTTTAAATGAGTATAGTTGACATACAACAGTATATTAGTTTCAGGTGTGGAATATAATGGTTTGATATTTTTACATATTGTGAAAGGATCACCAAAGTCTAGTTTAACATCCACCACCATACATAGTTACAGAATTTTTTTCCTTGAGTTGAGAACTTTTCAGGTCTACTCTCTTAACAACTTTCAAATATCCAGTACAGTTTTATTAACTACAGTTGCAATGCTGTATGTTACATCCCCATGAGTTATTTATTTTCTGACTGGAAGTTTGTATTGAAAGTTTGTACTTTGGATCTCTTTCCCCCATTTCACTCACCTCCTCCTCCTCACCCCCCACCTCTGGCAACCATCAGTCTGTTCTCTGTGTCTATGACCTTGATTTGTTTTGGTTTTTTATTAATTTTTTTTAGATTTAGATCATTTGCAGTGAACTTTGAGTGATGGCTTTGGTTATTGAATTAGTGTGGAATGAGTGATGGGGAAAGCATTGGTGGGGTCAAAAATAGTAATAATAATTTAAAGAAGAGGAGGACAAGGAGCAGGGGTAGAAAGAAGAAAGCAGAGGAGGAGAGAGAAGAGGAGAAGGAGGAAGAGGAGAAACAACTTTTTTTAGGTGTTCAATATTTTAACCACCCGGTTTTAAGCTCTTGACTTATATCGATTCATTTACTTGGATCAAAAGGATGGCAGTTTACTGAGATCAGAGATGGGCTGGAGCAAAATTTGTGAGAACTGAGTCCTTTGGGAGGGTGGGTGGAGAGGAGGAGGAGTCGTGAAACAAGGGGATAAAGGGTGAACCAGGTGGAAAAATGAAATCGGAAGTAGGGTGTTGAAATTTGAAAAAGGTTACAGGGGTTGGAAACTGGTGTATGGAGTCCAGAGTAAATGGAGCAGCTGATTTGAACCTGGAGATATATGTTGTCAGGTTGGGGCAATCTGGAGGGCAAGAAAAGAAAGAAAAGAGGTGAAATGGGATGGTACTCAGTGATAGTAAAGCTGGAGGACTTGCAGGAGAGAAGGCGCAAAGATGGAGGAGAGAAGGCGCGAAGATGCAGATGTGAGAGGAGATGTGAATCCTGTGTCGGGCAGGTGAAGGTAGGTTTCAGGGAATGTGGGCAACAGGAATGTCACCTGTGGAAAGCACATTCAGAACATGGGGCTCTGCTGTGAGGAGAGCTGAGCAGGCGTCATACAAAGTGCATCCACTGACCCAGGGATGGACGGAGCTGTGGTGAAGGAGCTGTACTTTCTCCTGGGTGAAATTAAGCTGTAGTTGGCTGGTGGGTGGGAGAGTAGTTTGATGATCAGACAGGGAGGAGACTTACACCTCGAGGTGGGTTCAATTTATCTTCTTGACCCCTTGCCATTTGTTAATGAAAGAGACCAGCTTTTTATGTGTGTGAAGTAAGTGAGCAATAATTAGCAGCAGGTAGCTCTGACTCTTACTTTCCTAAATGGAGAGCACCAAAGTTGCCTTTGCAATGTTAGCCACAGGAAGCTCTATAACTCATGTCCCCGGTGCTTGGCTCCTCCATGTGCTCGTTTGATGTGCAGGGAGATTTAGTGGGTAGGACTGGCAAGCCCTCTGGGAAAACCTATGGAGCTCAGTGCTGACACTGCATTTAGTGCCACTGTTTCAGGCATTTCACCGTGTGGAAAGGCCCATTCATTTACTCTAATGTGTACTTTCCAAGCCTTTTATAAGGCACTCTCTTGAGATTTCTTGTTCTCCCAGGGGTTGATGCAAAGTGTCTAGTTTGGAATAGATCCAAAAATCTGTTAAGTGGAAGGTGCTCTCTAGCTGTCTTTTAACATAGTGCTTCCACTGCCTTTAAAAAGTGAAGGGTTATTTGAAACGTCACTATGTAATACAATTTTTTAAAGTTACCTTAGAGTTTTCGTTGTTTATTTTAAAAATATTAGTTGTCTGGGTGGTTATTTAAATGACCAACATTGTCAGAAACCTTTATTAGTTGTAAGAAGACCTTTGCCTTTTGCAGAAATGTACTAAGAACACACCTTACTTCCCACTGGTGAATGAAGTCCTTTGCAGGAAAATTATAACAAATACAGTATATTCTTGTGATGTGGTTTTCTCAGTAAGGACCATGATATGTAGATGAAGTCGTGCCAGATACTTTTGGTGGACTGAGAAAGGTAGATAAAAGTTGGACAATGTGGAGGAGAGGGAAACTTCTTAGGAAAAAAACCTTAGCGTTTCAGCATAGGATGACACAGCTATTGCTTTAACAGTAATTTTTCTGATCGGACATTTCATTTTTGATAGCAGAAGAAAGTCAGAAACATAGATTTGATTGGGGAAGAATATATGTTAACTTCTCAGATGGCTTCTGGGCTTAGGTTCTCATTTTCTCCTATCAGGATTTTTGGTGTTGAAAATTATTGGCAAAGAGTATTTTAGTGGTAAACGTTACTTTGATCAGTTCTATGGCTTCTCCTGGGGAAAAAAAAAACCAGAAGATCTAACTACTTGGGTCCATATTCTTCCATGCCAGCCATCAAATTGGAACGTTCCTTCAGGCAGAATGGTTGCTTTCCGGCTGGCCTCAGTCACTGGTTGGTTTCCTCAGGTTGTCTACCTGGCACCTCTGGGACAATGAACTTGTGACTCAGGTTAAACAGTGCTTGGCAGGTAGATGCCGTTGAGCTCCATCCCACAGCCCCAGCCCCCGTCCAGCTTCTCCCTCCATCCGCACTACTGTGTCTCTGAATTCTTCCTGCCTAGAAGTCCTGTTGATACTTAAATTATGACATGCTGGAAGTTTTTTCATCATTTCATTCTTTGACTTCTCTTCCCAATTTTGCTGCCATCTTCTTGACTCTCAGAGTTGAATCATTACTGAATCTTCCTCTTTTGCTTTCACATCTAAAGGCTACCAAGAATCCCTTCTGCCATCTTGGCTGTGCTCCCTTCGGTCCACGTTCCCTCCGCATTCTGTCTGTACATTCACCTACAAGACCAGCACACGTGCAGTCGACCCAGGTCGATGTTGGCACTGGCCTCCCAGCAGCTGGCTTTTTTCTAGTTTCTGCTCCCATCTGTTTCCCATGCAGGAACAAGAATAGGTTTAGGCAAACTTGTATTCTGTTTTCACTTTGTCACTTTCCCTTTCAGAGAGCTGCTGTGATTTCCCCTCCCTCATTGCACCCACTAGAACTCACTTTTCTATTTTCTCAAGTCTTTACCACTTGCCTGCACCTGTCCATTCTTACCAACTAAAGTTTGTATTTCTTGACTTGGATTCATTCACATCTCTGTCTGTTGCATGCAGCCTGCTGGTTCTCTCCTCCACAGTCCTTTGCGTATCCTGTCCTCCCATCCTGTGCTATTTCCTGACCTCATTCTATATCCAGTTCAAATTCTACCACTTCCTCAAAGCTCAGCCTTGCTCGCTCCACCAGATCTTCATGCTTCTTTTGTTCTTCATCCCCTCTGAACTTGTACACTGGCCATCACTGGGGCATACGTTTAGAGCATGGACATGTTGAATTTAGGTTCTGCCATGGATGGGCTATGCAGTCAGGTCTTGCTGAGTCTCCTTCATCTGTATTGTGAAAAAGGCATTAGTAATAATATTGGTCTCCTTGGATTGTTGTGCTTAAGTGTAAAAATGTGCAGGTGTCTGGCACTCAGTAATCAGTAAGTCAGTCTCCCAGGGAACATCTCCAGGCACGTCACATGCTCACAAGTTTGAGTTATGCACTCCTTGAAGGAAGGAATCTGGTTCTGCTCATCTTTGTACTCGGATACCTTAGAAAGTGCCTAGCACAGATTAACTATTTAGCAAATATTTGTTGAGAAATGAAGAGTGTGCATGAATAGCAGAGATTGGTCATTGTGATTATGATTGTTATTACTTCACAAATCTTTGCCATCAGACCATGAGCAAGAATATGTACAGTAGGACGGACAGTAGGAATATAGTACTTCCCAACTGCATGTATTCATCTGAAAGTGTCTTCTTGATTACCTTCTAAAGACAGTGACAGGAAGTGTGAGCATTTTTCATGCTTGGCGTTCTTTGGTTTTTTGCCTTCATCTCTCTGTCGTCTACTTAGGGATACATTACATATTCATCCTAGTTGCATGCAAGTAATATGCAAATGAATACTCATAACATTATGGTTAGTTTTTTTTTTTTTTTACTTTATTTTAGGAATTTGGGTCAGAGAGAGTTCTTCGTTTTTCAGTATTTTCATTTTCTTAGCTTCTAGTTGGGAGCACAAAAGAGACAAATTGGTAATTGGTGAGAGTCTTCTCCAATCTCATTTTATTTGAAATTTCTGGCACCATCACCACTAGGATCACCTTCACCATTAACATTAAAAATCTCATTGAGATAAATTTTCTCAAGAACTTGCCATGGTGTTATCTCTTAATTCACGTGTTCGCAAACCTCTTTTGCTTTGAAAAGGAAAAGTGCCAGGATAAGCAATATTGCATTCAGTATGCAAATGAAGGTTTTATAGAAATAGGGTTGTACTGGAGATGAAATTAATTGTGACAGTTGAGGAGGAGTTTTACAGAAAAAGCAAGATTAGCATGTTAGGTCTTCAGTGGCTGTCTTCCCTGATATCAGCATATAATATTAGGTGAAGTGAAATCTCCATGTGCCCCAGCTCAGTGGAGGAATGTTTATTGAGCCTGTAGAAATTTGAACAGGGCACGTCTCTGAGAGTTTATGGCAGCTGATTTTCTTTCCTCGGTGTGGGGATAAATTGGTCCATTGTTGTCTAAATGGGAAGTCATGATTTCCATTTTTTGATTCTCTTATTTATTTTTTGTTTATTTGTTAAGAAACTTGTACAGAAAATGTGTTACTTATTATGAAGTAAGTTGCTATTATTCTTCAGACCAGAATAGACTATAACATTGTATTTTTTTCAAATGTTATGTCTATATAAAAAGGGAAGATTTTATATAGAGGGAGACCAGATCTAACTTAATTTGGTTTTTTTTGATTCTTTGACATAGGCTAAAGTATACAATCTGTAATTGCCAAGAAGTCATATTTTCAAGCTGGATTTCCTTTTGAATGATTTTTACAATGATAATACAGAAAAGTTATTTGTATATATTCACTTTTTTTTCCTTTTCCTCCAGGGAAACCAGCATGTCTGACAAAAGTGACTTAAAAGCTGAGCTAGAGCGCAAAAAACAGCGCTTAGCACAGATAAGAGAAGAGAAGAAACGGAAGGAAGAAGAGAGGAAGAAGAAAGAGGTAAATACTGTGTGCTGGGGTGTTGTGGGGGAAAAGGAAAATCACTTGATTCTGAGGAGCTGGTTAAATAGATAAAGAGGACCCTCTAAAAGAATGCTGTTACAATACCTGAATAAAATGAGTGATGTCTACACACTCAGAATAATAAGATCATTGCCATCTGCTGTGTACTGGTCAGGCATCACCTAAGTGGTATATTGCATTTGGTGCAGAGGTCCCCAAGCTCCAGGTTTACACCAGACTGGAATAGAACCCTGAAAATAATCTGTGATATCTCTGTTGTTAGAAATTCTTTAGCCTTTCTGTGTCTGTTTTCTTTCCTTAATATGAGAATAGCAGTATATTTATTTTGTCCAATCATGAGGATTAAAAAAGTTAATCCTATAAAGCACTTAGCAATTCCTAGGATATAGTTAGTTCTTAATTAAGTGTTAGTGTTAAGGGAAGGTTTTTTTAAAAAAAAAAAACTATTGGCCAGAACGTTTTAGGAGAAAATTAGAAAATGATGCCAATGGACTAACATGATTTCCCAAGTGTTTACATTTTTCAGGGTAAATAAGAATCTTAGGTCTGGTAAAGGGAAAGCTGTATTTTTCTCCCTGGTGAGAAGGTGGATAGTTGAGTAGTTCCTGCTCCATGGACATAGAATTATGAGCTGTTAAATCTAGAAGAGATTTTAGAGACCTTCCACTGAGGCCCCTCTTTATGCCAACAAACCAGCAGAAACCAGAGGTAGAATGTAGATTTTCTGTCTGCTGGACCCAGAACCCGGGACTTCGATTCCCAATTAAATGCATTGGTGCCTGAGCATGTTCTTTTTCCTACTATCTCAATCCAACAAATAGTTTATTTTTAATTCTCCAGTTTGCTGTGGCAGTGTAGAAGTAGCCCACATCTTGTACAAAAGCCAGATGCCAAAGATATTTTTGAGTACTTTTCTAAGAAGGAAACTTCATATAGCGTGATATGCTTGCTTGTACAGAAACCAGAGCTGCTTCCCTACTCAGAGTTTTTCTTTCAGGAAAAAAAGAATGTATTTTGATGCCTTACAATCTAAGCAAGTGTTGTTTCATACTATAAGGCTGGGAGACCAAGGTAAAAAGATTTATAACAATTATCTTCCAATGAAGTAAAACATAATTGCTGTTGCACTCTAGCCTCCTGCATCTCGCATCTCTTGGTACTGTTACAATTTGATTGATGCCGTGGTTTGTTTGTCCTTGACAGGGAGCATAATGTTTTTCCTTCAGAGATCTTTGCTGTTACATATGCAGTCTTGAGTGAAGTAGAGGTGAGAACTGACAAGGAATGGCTATTCATTTCCATGCAAAGCCAGAAAAAGCATTAAGTTATTATGCTCCCTTTCCTTCAAATGTCAACACTTACTGGAGTTTTAAAGCACCTGTTATCCTTTACTAATAACCGGTTTCCTTTTAAACTGACATTCTAATATCCAACTTGAATTCCATAGAATTACCACGAAATGCGATGTGATATGAGAAATCTGATTCCAAATTATGCTGTCTGCTTCATCTTTGTCATTTTACACATTTTGGTGGGGATGGGAATTACAGGCAAACAAGACTGATTGAAACAGGCCACCCTTTTTGTTCCTACACCAAGCAGCTTTGCCTGATGGGGATTTAGCTTGTTATGCAGCAGACAGAGCCCTGGCAGATTGGGGGTGGTAGGTGGTAGGGAATGTGGAACTCCTGGACTCTAGGCATTCCTGGGCCTCTATCTGGTTCTGGAATTAAAGTCACATAGTCTTAGTTTCCTCATTTCTAAACTGACAGGGTGGTTTAAGACTGTGATCGATAGCCTGACTCTCCTCTACGGAATCCTGTGGCAACAGAGTCCCAGCCTCCCATCCCCAAAGTTTCTGATTGGAAATATCTAGATAGGGCCGGATTTTGGGGTCCATTGAGCTACAGGATCTTTGAGGTCTGTCCTGGCTTTAAATTCTGTCCCTCCACAGCCCATTTCCCCTGCAAAAGATCTTTCCTTGGGTCAGACTGTGATAACTCGGTTTGTTCTGAGAAGCCAGTGCTGTGAGACAGAAAGCAGTAAAACTCAGTGGTTTTATACCAGTCTTCAGGCTGAGTGTGACTAGGACACCTGGCTCTCCGTCTCACAGAACATCCTTGAGGGAGTGTGGGACCTCTGTGAACCTATTTTCCCTTCTGTAAAGAGGACAGACAAGTGGGTCCTTCCTCATGGAGTTCTGTGAGGATCCAAGGAAGTACTGTGGAGGATAGAAAGACACAAGGTCAGGAAGAAACAGCTGTTGCTCTGCTTCTGAGATGGGCCCTGAGTGGGGCCCATAGAACGGCTGCGTACATAGGTCAGGATCACTGCTGGTGAGATCATTTTTCAAAAATGCCCCATTATTGGAAGGGTCTTATAATTCAAAGCCCCTAGTTGCCTGGGATTATAGCATTTAGTAGCCAAAAGAAACCTGGAAGTAATCTATTCTGATCCTTCTTTTTCAAATGCCCTTAGGCCCCTGGGTACTAAGCTTCAGAAGCAGTCCCCCTTTATCTCCAGTCTCAGGAAAGAATGCCTTTTCCAGCCAGTGGTCCAAATCAGAAACCTGGGTGCATTCTTTCACCACCCCTTCTCCAGCTTAACACTGATCATGGGTGCTGGACAGGCACAACAGCTCTGCCCTTTCCCCTCCATTTCCCTTCTCCCTAAAACTACGCTCCAGCCTGGCTACTCACGGTTCAACTTGTGGGACACCCTCTCTCTTCTTTCTGCTTTCACTGTTCTGTTAACCACATTAACCATGTGAATGTCTCTTCTTCTAGAAAGCCTTCTCTAAAACTTTTTTCCAGCTGTGACTGAGTTAGTCCTGTACCCTCTCCTTGACTTTAACAACATATTTAGCACCATTTGCCTGTTCATTTGTCTTTCTCTCCTAACAGAGCAACCCTTTTGGGGACAGGATTAATATTTTTTCATCATGGAATCAGTGTCTAGCATAGATCCTGCCACATTGTAGGCCTTCAATAAAGGGTTATAGAATGAATGAATGAGTGAATGAATGAACACCTAAACTAGTTAGGTGGGTCTGAGATGCTGGTCACAGACATTCTTTCCAAGCATTTGGAATGCTTTTCTGCAAATTTCCTTGGAAGCATCAGATCCTGTCTGTGAGATGCTTGTAAACTGGCCACTGTTATCAGTTCCTGAGTTTAACATTTTCTAGTTTTTTGTTGTTTGTAGAGAGTGAGAAATAGCCTTAAGCTTGTAAGTTTAATTAAAAAAAAATCTGCTTAGGCTTATAATTTAAATAAAACAACTTTAGAATAAAAAGGAAACAAAATGCACTCTAACGCCAATCTGAGTGACTGTGTTTGCCGTGACTGAAAACTAGTGTGAATTGGGACCACCCAGATTGACTGTCTCCACAGGATCCAGAAGACTGTGGACATGTATAAAATTACCACTTACTGCATCTTTGGATGTTAACTGCCTTCTTGGTTGTGGTGTTATGGATGAAATCTGATTTTAAAATAAATATAGTGGCCACCATTTAAGACACAGAAAAAATTTCATGAAAAATTGGCTTTAGTGCAATGAGGTGTGCATAATGGGGCCACCCTGAAATTTCGTCCTGTCCTTGGCCTTCTGTTGAATCGCTGCAAGGAGGGGTTGACAGGGGTTTCCTGGCCTGTCCTCACTTGTACCTCTAACAACTATGGAGCTGTCTTTGGGAAAGTGACTGACAATTCTCAGTTGACGGATTTTCTTTCTTCAATTATGTTCTCCCCTCTGAGTCTTAGCTGTGATGACTCTTAAACAGAAATACCATTCTCTGGGAAGGACACCTAGCATATTTTAAATTATTAGTATGCAAAATCACTCCTTATTGAGTCATTAAAATATATTGGGACTCTAGTATTTACATGGAAAAAAATCAAAGATTTCATGACTAGGGCACTTGGTATAACTGTCTTGGATGAAGTAACACATTGTTTAGTTTAAGGCGCTAATTGGTAACAGGAACTGCCTTTATTTCCAATAAGCCCCAGTTGCCTAAGTTCCCATTTTTCATGGTCAGCTTTGAGTGTTGATAGCTTTCCTAAGCTTCTGATAAATCTAGATGGACATTTATCCTTACTAGTATATGTCATTTTATTGTCTCTGTCCTTGAGAATTAAAAAAGGCAGAAGGCAGAGAATGAGTGGTAGAGGCACCTTGTATAGTGGGAGTGGAATTTTGGTGGTGGCATTCAGGTGGGCTATTTTTGCACAGTGTCTGTCCATGCATGTTGACATGTGATTTATGCTCTAGTATGTTTCTAGAACACTTAATGATTAAAGTTAGAATAAATTAAAAAAAACAGATTCATAGGACATACATGATAGAAGGTTATAGATAACATGCCCTATGTTTATTCAAAAGGAAAAGATCAGACATCTTTTTCTGTTCAGTCTGTGTAAGCTCCATTAGAACTTCATGACCATGGGGACTCGTTGAAAGGATGAGGAAGGGTTAAAGATTTTTTGTTGTAGTTGCTAGGATGTAGAAGTGGCTTTGCTATGAGCACTGGGTCACTGGAAGATTGTGTGACTCCTTCTAACAGTGGTGTTGTAAAGGGGCTTCCTGAGTGGGGTTTAGTTAACGTATAATTCTTAGATTTTACAGCTATAGAATAACAATTACCAAAGGCAGAGTATTTGTTCATTTAACACGTTTTTGTATTGAGCACCTACTAAGTGTCAGACCTTGATCTAGATGTGGGGATATAGTGGTGAACAAAACAGACACGCATCTGCTCTCAGTAAAGCTCACAGTCCAGGCGTGGCTTAGGTCTTCACTGTAAAGCCATGCTACTCCGTATTGGCTTCCTAAGACGAATTTTGCTTGTCTAAGTTTTTTCATTTGTATTTCAGTAGTGGCAGCGATAATTCCCTTTTCTTTCATTTCTCCACCCACTCTTTTCTTTGATCCTTCTTTTAACTTTATACTATGTGAATGTTGATATAGATCCTCACTCTGCAAGGTCCTTTTTCTTATCTTACTTCTGTCTTTGCCTCTGTAGTATGCATTAACTTTGGAACTTGCTAGTGTAAATGTTAAAATGGGAAAAGAACGTGAACTTTGATATCTTCAAAGATCAAGCTGCCATTTTAGAATTTTGGATTACATGAGAGTGCCTGAATGTTCCAGTGCCCTCGTTAGCCCTGACTGACCCCCATAATGGCAGCTTTCCCTCTGATGACAGATACACTTAAAAAATACGAGTGCGTTTTAAGCCTGAGGCAAATAATAGTGGAAGCATTGAGCCCAGAACTATGTGCATAGATGCATTTTGTTTATAATTGGGGTGTAGGTTACCATTTGGGAGTAAGTCAAAAGTTGCATGAACTCTTTCTGCTTTAGATACCAGGATAGGAATTACACTTCACTGCTTTGAAATGTACTTTGTGCTCCTGAAAGAGGTAATGTGTCTCTTAGATGCCCAGCTTGCCCCTGGGGAGGAAGGTGTGTCTGATAACTGGATAATTGGTTTTTGACAAGCTTTAAGACAGCTTCACTTCTGTAAACTCAAAGCCTTGTCATGAAGTAGCTGCACATCAAATAGGTTGTTACCACATTTCAGATGTAGGGCAAACATCTTGTCTTAAGTAGTAATTGTGTTATGAAAAAGAAAAGAGACCCAAATATTTAATTCCTTGGGAATCCCACCACTGACTTTCTTTAACCTGTATTTTGACTTGTCACTATCCTGCAAAAAGACAGACCGGGCATTGGATCTGACTATAAGAGGCTCCCACAAGATACATTTTTTAAGCAGAACTTGGGGAAAGAATGTCTCTCTCCTAAATGATTTTTTGTTTTATGTTTTTATACACAATAATTTTCTCCTGTGAGTTAATACGTATAATGGAAGCCTATGAGAATCAGAATTAAGTAACCATACTTACATCAGTATTGTTCACATGCCTTAGTAAACATTTTAGTTTGGCTTATTTAAACTATGGTAAACTTAGATTGCTGGTACAATCATATGTTTTACAGTTACAAATTTTCATACCTAATTTTACTTTTTAGCCAAATCCCAGTAATTCCTCGCTTGCATAATCCCAAACATAGGCCATGAATATTACAAACACATACTCATCAAGAAGTGATAATATGTTTTCCCAGAAGGGACAAGAAATCTAAAACAGCAGACAGTTTTTTTTTTTTTAATCCAAATCCCAGTTAGAAATACTTTGCCTTGATGGTTTCTTCCAAAACCGAATGACAGAAATTCTCATAGCATGTGATAGAGGCAGGAAAAAGCCTTTGACCGAAAGAGAAAGCACTGGGTTAGTAATTATTAAATGGGCCAGTTACAGTGTTTTTTCATCCTTTATACACATGATTATATCTATTTACGACGTTTGCCTGGTCTTTGCTGCCATGCATTTACCATTTTCAGTTTCAGACGGGAAAAGCATACCTTTAGTTCTGTTACTCACCTTTCTTTCTGGCATTTACTTTTTGTAGGCTGATATGCAGCAGAAGAAGGAACCAGTTCAGGACGACTCTGACCTCGATCGCAAACGCCGGGAGACAGAGGCTCTGCTGCAGAGCATTGGGATATCGCCCGAGCCCCCGCTAGGTACTTACAGCGCTTTGTGCCTCTATTTCCTCAGATTTGACTTGCATGGGATATACCATGTCCAGTAGTTTACTGTTCTTTCATGTCTCTTTTTCTTTAAAGAAATGCTTTGACTTACGGTTCAGGTGTATTTATTTTTGGAATTGAGGGGGCTGGAAGGAGATAGGGGGGACGGGTTGTAGCGTTGTTGACAATTTGCTGCTTGTTGGCTGATTTCTGTGGTCAGCCTTCTCTACCATGTTACTATGAGAGTGTTTTGTACTTGATAAATGAGTGGCCATATGGTAAACACAGGAAATCTTGGAATTAAAAAAAATTGTTCTTTATTTCCATTTCTGAATCCCAGCCTCTCTCTGCCAACCTAAATACTGTGAATCTGGTTATGAATTTCATAACTACCACCGGCATAGAGTTATTCCATGATGAGAACAGAATGCTTCTTGGGAAATTTGAAGGAAAAGTTAAAATGGTGACAGATTAGCAGCTAATTAACAAGTTTAAATCTATTTGACTTTGTTGTATATCTTGGTTTCATTGCTCATTGGCATTTTTACCGCAGCACCCCCCTTTCCAACTCATTCATTCCTACTTAGTTATCCCTGATCTCATTATATCACCAGGATTTGAATATTGAACTGTTTGTTTTATTTGTGTTGAAGGTAGCTTGTGCATAACATATTTATTCTGTCACTTAGCTCTATGTCTCTCATGTGATGTTATTTTTCTTTATCCATTTGCTTTCCATACATTTCAGAATAATCCTAGGGTGTCTGTAAAACTATGTGATATCCAATATAGTTTAAAAAAACTTTAAAAATAATACATAACATATAAATAAATACAGTATCAGGTCCCCTTTTATAAATGACTCATCTTTTAATTCTATCATTGGCTTCATATTAAAATAAATTATTTATTTCCATAGTTACTTAAATTAACAATAAAAATTATCCCATGTACAACAAATTGGCAAGTATTTATATCAATATAAATAAGAAAAAGGAATATATAAGTCTACAAATTATTAAATATTGCTGGGTATAACTTAATGTATGACACAAAACTAAAACACCATGAAAAAGCATTTTATACTCAACCTTAATTTGTAGTAGGTAAAATCATATGTCTATGATGAGCCAGCAATGATATAATAAATCCCAATAAGATGTTGGTTATTTTTGTTAGCTTCTTTATGGTGTAGAAGATGTAACCTATGGGATATTTGAGTGATGGACCTTCTTTGAGGAGCTGATAAAAATTTTTATTACTTAATTGACATGTGATATAGACACTTTGCAATTATATTTTTGCCTCAAAATAGCCTTCTAGGTTTTATTGCAGTGTGAACACTGGTTAAACACAGTAATAGAATGTCTGTTCTCTCCTGTCCTGCATAAAACCAGCAGTTAAACCTTAAGAACAAAACGGTTAAACACCCCTAAACCATCACCACATTCTGAACTATCCCTGCCAAGGGGCCCTGGCAAAGGTGGACCCCTTTTTCAGTTTTCATCCATCTCTCTGACTTATTGCAGAGGATAATCAGTGAATTAATTGTGGGACCACATGAAAATTCCTAGTTTCTTGACAGATCTGCTGTTGTGTTACAGGATTTGGACAAAATAGTTAAACCCTTTACCCTATTAAATAAATAAAAGGAAATTGCACATGATTGAAACCAAATGGGAATCTACACTTATGTACTGAAGTTTCTTTCTGCCCATATGGCTTTTTTGGCATTTGTGATATTGAGAACCCGTTCTCATCTGGCTTGGAGCCATCTTGGCTATTTGGTGTACCTTCTATCTGAAGGACATTTGGCTTGTGTCTGAAGGATAAAGAAAGTACATTTGCATTTCCTTTAGCTTTTTTCTTTTATTATCTTTGCTCTCAGATTTTCAGCCTGCACTGACCTCGATCTTTGAACTTGTTTCTCCTGTCTGCAGAATGGCAGTTTGCTTCTGCACACACGGCAGTGCTTTCTAGAGCTGCTGGAGGTGGAGGCGGAGGAAAACAACTCCCAAACACAGTGAACAGTGCAGTGGGATGAAACTATTAATTAAGTGTAAAAATAAATCAGCCTGGCATTCTCCTTTGTTTTGAAAGAGATTTTTAAATTACCAGGTTCAACATTTACCCTTTCTCTGTCAGTCTCTCATAGCAAATGCAGTTTATATTCCACGGACAATAGATTTCCCTTCAAATGCAGGCATGTAGCAGACTTTTCTGACTCTCCTTGACCATTTAAAATTGTTCAGTATCACTTGTAATCTTTTAAAGTTTTATAGACACCTCACTTTATTTTTTAAATAGGTCACATCTATACTAACAAAATAAAGTGGAGAATTAGAATTATCTGGATAGTTCATGCTAGAAAGATATTTGACTTGAATTATCTGGATAACTATTTTGATTCTCCATTTTACTTTGTTAAGGTGGACATGGCCTTAGAATCCCTAAGTTAATTCTGGCTAAATTCATTTCAAATTTTAATTTCCAAAATATGAAAAATTCACTTGACTTTCTTCCTTTTCTTTTCTTTCCTTTTTTTTTTTTTTCCTCTTTTTTCCTTTTCCCATCTCAATCTCTCCTGGCCATACAACCACTTTAATTTGGGCCCATTTGTTTTGATTTGTCTGACACTGCTCTTCCCCAGTGCAGTCGCTGCATTTTTTAACATGGGATACCTGTTATTTTCATTATTTAGTCCCAACCCCTATGTCTCCCTCCTCGAAATCAGTGAGCACTCCCAGTGAAGCTGGAAGCCAAGACTCAGGCGACCTGGGACCACTGACAAGGTAAGAATTGTCCCTTTACAAAGGCCATAGTGGGATGTCAATAATGCAAAAACAAAAACCAAAAAACCAACAAAAAACACCAAACAAAAAAAGGCTTGAAAGCCACACCACCCTATTGGACACTGTTAAATGTGCATGTATCTTCATGTATCAGTCATTTTATGTTTATATCTATGGTGGCTTGCTATTTTTGGTGGCAGAGCATTGATTTTGAGCCCTAGAAATGATAAACATTTATTATCCTTCCATGAATGGGCTACTTTAGCACTATATGTCTTATTTGACAAACACAAGTATATCCATTAGCTTAGGGCTTAAAGAAAGCAGGGACTGACCAACGACAAATGAGATATATATCCAGCTTTTCATTCTACATTGGCTTTGGTTTCCATGAGAATCTTTGTGAATGGAACACTGAGATGTTCTAATCCTAGATTTAATTTTTCAGACGTCTTGTTGGTTTGCTTAATAGAGTTGACTAATTTGAGAACTTGGTCCCCAAAGTGTTTTTATGATCATCAGGATTGACTGCTCTGTTTTTGTCCATGGCCAGATTTTTATTACACTAGGTATACTCAAAGATTATGTAACTAACTTCTGAAAGCAAATATAGGCATTCTCTAACTTGACCCCTGAAGGAGCATCCAAAAGTAAAAATGTGAAGAGAGAAAGGAGAAGGCTCATCATATGCACAGAGTCACGGTAACTTTCCTAATTCAGTTGTCTTCAGCAGGGTTCCCATGTGCAAGTGCCCAAGGCAGGTGATAGAAATGAGTGGGGAGTTGAAGGGCCAGTAGCAACTGGTTCGCAAGCACTCCCTTTATAAAGGTCTGATGGTCTCCTCACAGCTCAGGCCGGTTGAGCTCAGGTGGGAACATGGACCTAGGTTCTGCACATCTTTTAAGTTTTCACGAGAAGCTAAAAATTTAAGTATTTATTCACAGTCTCCTAAATGTTAATGACTTTGTTAAAAGTAGTTGTGGGCCAGATTTGGCCTGTGAGCTGGCAGTTTGTGACCTCTGTTTTTGACTCATTTAATTAAAAAAAAAAAACGTAAAATATGTTAATAAAATTCCAAATAAAAGAAACAATTATCCACAGCACCGCCATTCTAGCAAATCAGCCTTTGCCTCGTCGATGGACCTTTCAATCCTTGTCTACCTGTGTACATTTCTTGTTGCCATATATGTTCCTGGTAGAGCGGTATACAATTTTGCGTTTTTCTTTTCTCACTGAACACGTTATCATGAGCGTCACCTTCTGAAAGTACATTGTTTCCATAGAGGCCTAGGTGATTTTGGTAGAGAAAAATATGAAAATGAGAATAGTCTAGTATTAGCCTGAGCTGTAGGGTCTTTTGCTTTCTGAAACCAACATGTAAGACTGAAATTATCTCACCAATGTCTGTCTGTTGGTGTGTTTCAGACTTGAGTGTTGTTTTTTTTTAGGGGCCTTTTGAAAGCAGTTGACACTCCTTTTAATTTGAGAAAAATGAAAGTAGAGGCTTTTGTGGGCACCAGGCTGGTTTAAGTTAGTAAATCGCCTTTGTGATTTGGGGCAGCACACGCCTTCTCTCATCTTTCACTTTGAACATTTCAAAAGGTCTTTGGCAGGGAGGAAGTAATAATAACACAGTTACGTAAGAGCTAACATTTATACAGGAGCTGGCCCAGAACAATCACATTCCCCAGGGGGTCCACCGGCCTCTCATTAAGTTAATGTATTTGCCTGTTTCTGTACAGCGATGGCGTTGTGTCAGTCATCTTAGTGACAAGGGGTGCAGCGGGCAGGCAGCATGAAATACTACAACTGACTTCATAGCTGATGAGCCCTTTTGAAAACTTTCTAGAGGAAGCTGGCCTACGCTTTTAGCACTCCGGGGACAGCAGCAGTTACTCCTTCGGGGAGGACATCACTTCATTTCTTTCCCCTTCTTATGTGATTTTTTTTAACTTAATCACTTTGGAAGAAGTGCTGTCTGCTCCCACCACACACAAACTCCAGCTAGCTTCAGTTCTTTATAGGAATGTTCTAGCAAGAGTAGGCAACTAGAAGTCAATGAGTAGATCCCTTGCTAAGTGCAGTTTTCATGGGGATGCAGAGAAATTGGCATTGAGCAAATGATGATTTTCAGAAAGACTGAGCATAAAATTGACTTTGAGGAGAAGGCATTAGGAATAGCTTAGTAAATCTTGAGCTTGTTTTGAACTTAGGAATGTTCCACACAAGTCTATGTTTTTGCTTCCATAAAATACACAGGAGAGTTAAATTTCAGAAGAATGTTATATATCTTTTTTTAAAATTCCTCTTGGAATGACTTTTTCTGTAGAAGAAACATCTTTGAAAACAGTTACTGTTAACTTTAACACTTCATAAAACATGAGACTGAGAAAAGAGCTTGGTAATTCCTAAGAATATAACTCTATAGTCATAAATTTGCATATTTTTGTGGAATTTGGACTTTCTGAAAAATGGAAAATCTTTCAGAAGATAACTTAGGAATCAAATGAACACATCTGGTCCTACCTAAAGGTGCACATAAATTCTGTCATTTGTTTGCCAAAACTTCAAACTAAAACTACAGTTTTCTTTACAGATCCAAAATTGGCAAACATTTCTTATATAATCCCTGTAAGCGATTAATTTGAAAATTGGCATACTTAATGTACCCTATTACAAAGGAAAGGTTAAAATAGTGCTTTAAAAAATCAAATATAACAGAAATTTCTTTTATTGATTTTCAAAGAAGTTGGGTAAATTTTCTAGAATGAGTGAATAGAGTAGAAATACTTAATAATTTTTCAATTATACTAGTATGATTTAACTTTTAAATTCAAAGTGTCACAATTTGTTTTCCAGTTTCTGCTTCAGTTGTTATGGCCTGCTTCTCATTTACAATTTACATTTGTGGTGCTTTTCTCTTTCTCTTAATTAGTTCTGGTAGAACCAATTAATCATTGATCATGTAATCATACTGGACGAAGAACAAGCTCTTGGGTTTCAAAAAACCCCAATTATATTAATAAAATTTTTGAAAGACAAGTTTTACATATAAATGTAGATAAAAAATTCTAAACATACTATATGCAGCTAGAATCCAACATAATATTAAAAGAATATGTTATACTTAATTAGGATTGACTCAGAAATTCAAGGATACTTTAGTATAGGAAAATATGTTACCATAATTCAGCATGTAAAAGGGTCAAATACGGAAAAGTATGTACTGAAATGGTACTTGTCAAATTTAAACATCTATTCCCATATTTTAAACTTAGTAAACTATGAATAGAAATGGTTTTCTCAATATGATAAAGAATATTAAATTCAAACCAATAGCCTACATCTTTTATACACAAGAATAAAACATTAGTACTTTATAGCTCTTAAAGTACAATCATTTATGTTTAACTGAATATGTCTCTCTTCCTCAGGGAATGACAGGTTCCTTGAGAGCAGGGAGTAAGTGATATTTGTAGTTATATCCATATTGTAGGTATTTGTTAAATGCTTGTTGAATGAATAAAGTATCATCCTACTTTCTATGAATGAGGACACAGGCACAGAGAGAATAATTTTCTCAGGTTCACGCAGAATGTTAGCTACAGTGCTAGTTTTAACATTATCTCTAACAATAGTTGATAAAAGTGATACATGACCTACTCTATAGATTAACAGTAAAAAAATTAACATCAGTAAAGCACTTGGAAAGAAGTCAGGCACATGTTAGATATGTGTGAGTTTTAGCTGTTACTCTTATTTTTGTTCATACTTTGATTTAGGCCAGCCTTTAATCCCTAGCATCCAGATATTCAACCAGAAATGAATCTGTCTAAGAGATAATCAGTCCGCATTTGTTCTTTTCACATGGATGGCTCACAAGGGGCTTTGCACTAGGGCTTTTCTCATGTTTGGCTGAGGTTCGCTTGGCTTCTCAGTGACAAAGCTGTGTTAGAGGTCGTACTGGCCTGTAGACACTAGGAAAGGGTACTGACATCAGAAAGTATGCTGTACACCGGGGCATAGGCTCCACCCTGTCCCAAACCTGCTTCAGGAAGAAAACTTTTGAAATGATTTCAAAGGTAAAATATGTCTCAGTGTGATAACATATTGTGCAATCTCTTGTTACAATAACACCCATCCCATAACATCCATAACCAAATACTCAGAGGGGAGATTACTAATGTTTGTCTTTTGTGACAGGCAGCATGGGTTGGGTGGATAGTAATACGATTAATTTCTGTCTTCTTTTTGGACCCTCTATGGTCTTAACACCATCACTAAGTTCTACTCTCCAATCAATCAAGGACACTCAAGCTCCCCCCCACACTTTATTTTTAATAATCTTTTATTATTATAGAAACAGTATCAGTTTATTTTATACAGTTAGAAAATACAGACAAGCAAAAATAGAAAAATATATTCCTACCACCAGAGATTAGCACTCTTAATACCCTAGTGTATATTCTTTCACACAATATATATATCATGTATATGATAAATGATACTATACTATACAAACTTGCTTTTTATTCAGTTATCTCTATTTTTTCATTTCAATACATTTTCATCTTATCTAGCATCTACACTATCTTCAAATTTCCCATTGTATTTAAACTTGATGCCTATCTTCCCAGCTATCAGCATCTATTAATCAAAACCCTTATATCCATTGATTTTTTCTAAGAAGCTGAGGCTTCCTCCCAAGGGGACCTTAAATGCAGCACCACAAGAAATGTCTTCCAAGGGGGAGGGTATAGCTCAGTGGTAGAGTGTGTGCTTAGCATCCAGGAGATCCTGGGTTCAATCCCCAGTACCTCCATGAAAAAATAAATAAATAAATAAATGAGTAAATAAACCTAATTACTCCCCCCAACACACACACACACACACACACACACACACACACACACACACACACAAACAAACACAAAAGAAATGTCTTCTGTAACACTTAGCAGGAATACAGACGTACAAAGTGAGTAGATTAGATAGAAGTCTTTCGGGCTTTCAGCCTCATGTGTACTCCAGATGTTTGCTTGCTGTTCTGTTTGAATGTTAGGCCTCCATATAATTAAGTTTTATGTTGACAAAATTCCTTGGTAAAATTCAGATATTTGATAAACTCTGCCTTTTCCTGGTCTATTTACTGCCTAGTGAACTCTGAATTCACGAATAAGGAAATTAGAATAATTTATTCATGGTCAACTTGTGCTGACTGCACCTGGTCACCACCTTTTTTTTTCTCAGTGATTTGAGGAGAGGAAAATGTGCTCAAGGGCCACATGGGCTTAATGCCCAACAGAAAATCCTCAAGACTTTCAACTTTATCCACAATTGGATTCCGTGGGATACTCTGGCACTATATGAACCTCAAAAGATTTTTAACTCTTTTTGGTGAAAACTTCACCATCTTTTAAGGTTCTCTGATGAATCAGAGGCTAAAGGGAAGACATTAAGGAAATTTATTAACATGTTAAAATACTGTATATACAAAATTATTGTAATTATCATTATGTAAAGAGAAGTTGACAGGATGCTTGACTAAAGGGAGACTGAAATCACTGATTCAAGGCTGATTAAAAGTCAATGTCTTTGAAAATTAGAGTGTATACTATAGGTTTTTCACTTTATGTAGCGCAGCGACTGACTAGTTAAAAATTGTTGATACCTTATTGCTCTGTGTCAGGCAGAGCATACTGTATATACCCATATGGTTATAGTAGCACGGTAAGCATCTATTTTTAACAAGGGGTCACTGAGCTTTCTTCTAGAGAGACTGCTTATTTGACAAGATTTGGGGAAAACACATCCTTGCTCTGTAATGGGAAGTCTCACATTTGTCTTTGAATCCAGCTCAGATGGATTTCCTGTACGGCTTAGTGTGGCCTTTATCAAAGCTCTGTATTAAGGCTTTGCTGTTAACCAATAGAGGGAAGATTCTCGCACAGTAAATTAAGAAAGAGGCTTTTTAAAAAGAGCGTGGTATAAATATGTATTGCACTGTTAAAATTTTACTCCTGACATTGGAAAATCTTTATCATTATCATTGCCAGTCCAAAGTACGGAAATCACCGGGGCTGGGAAGTAAAACATTCACTCGTTGTTTAAATGTCATTCTTAATTAATTGACATCATGTTAATGACTGTGACAGATTAAGTGATATGATGGATTTTAAAATGTCCTTATTATTTAGTGTATTGCCTTTAGAAATGGCCCTTAGAAAGATAGAAGTTGGGGATGACATTGACTGGAGATTTTCTGTTCAGCACTATGCTCACATTGGCCCAAACTGTTTCTTTATCTGATTAGTGACTAGTGATTTGTTTGACAGAGAAGACATGTGGAGGAAGGGTCCAGAGGAACTGTGGGACTCAGAGGGACTCAGTATTCTGCCCTTGAGCTGCCTCTCCACCCCAAAGAGAAAAGGAAAATATGAAAAGTTGAGTTCCAATGCAATTACTTCAGGGACTAGCAAAAGTTGCTAAGTTCATTTGGTAGAGAAGGTAGCTGGACTTATTTTTATTCTCAGCACAAACTAGCATTCTGGCCAGCAATTTTTTCCCATTTTTATGGAAAAATAATTGACATCCATTACTGTATAAGTTTAAGATACACAGCATGGTGGTTTGATTTACGTATGTTGTGAAATGTTTACCACAGTAGATTCAGCTAACACTCGTCTTCTAATATAGATACAATAAAAAGAAAATAAGGAAAAAAAGGAAAACATTTTTTCCTTGCAATGAGAACTCAGGATTTACCATCTTAGCAACTTTACTATCTACCACACAGCAGTGTTAGCTTTAGTCATCATGTTGTACATTACATTCCTAGTATTTCTTTATCTTATAACTTGAAGTTTGTATCTTTTGACCACCTTCATCCAATTCGCCCTCTCCCCACCTTATGCCTCTAGTAGTCGTAAGTCTGATCTATGAGTTTGATTTTTTTTTTTTTTTGGATTCCACTTATCATTGAGGTCATATAGTATTTATCTTTTACTGTCTGATTAATTTCACTTACTGTAATGCCTTCAAGGTCCATCCATGTTGTTGCAGACTGTAGGACTTCCTCAATTTTATGGTTGAATAACATTTCATTATATATACATGTAGGTATATATATATATACCTACTCTTGTATGTGTGTATACATACCACAACTTCTTTATCCATTTATGCATTGAGGTCAACATTTTCAAGATAGGCTTTCCTTCTTCAGTGTGAAAGTGAGCCTGAAACTTCTCCTGGGATCGCGTGGTGACATCATGCCATACAAGACTGTGTTCTTTGTAAGTGGCTTGGTAGAGATGAAGGGAGTCAGGCAGACATGCCCTGATTTATTCTCTCATTTTTTCATAAAGAAGGTAAAAACGATTTCTTTGGGAATCAACCTGCCCTTACATGTCACGTCATCTGCAGAAAAGGCAAATAAAGACCTTTCATCTGTTCATTCACTCATCTATTCTTTCAGTGAATAGTTGAGAGTTTATTGTGTGTATAACAACACAAAATAAATACTAGAAACTGCAAGGAATAGTAAGATGAGGGAATTATTCTTACTTCTAAAGATCCTGCTTCCAGTAAATTGACATATTTAATTTGAAACCACCTAAGGAATTGTTTCTATGTAGTTACAGCTCTCGCATATTTGTACTCACAGGAGATGAGCAATAATGCCATAAAGCATTATTCCCAACTCGTCTATAAGTAATCTGTATAGTCTCGTCGGACAAGTACTTTTGATTCTCACTACCCTACCTAAGGTCTTGACACATATTAGACACTTGGTAGCTATTTATTGATTTGTGTGTGTGTGTGTGTGTGTGTGTGTGTGTGTGTGCATGTGTGTACACACATTTAGGCACATGCACAGCTAGCAGAAAACTTAATGGCATGGGTTCAGGATGAGTGGAGAGATGAGGACCCAGGTGAAAGCAAGATAGTTCAAGGTTGCTGAACTCATTGCCAGAAAGTAGACTTTGCTCAAGGGGAGCCACTGGCACTGGTTACAGGACCAAGGTACAAGGAGAAGATTTCCTCACAGAAATAAGGGAGAAATGCAGTTACTGGGCACTGAGCAAAAAGTTAAGATGGGACTAACAGCATGCTTGGCTTGATGCTGAGGCCCCTTTGTAACAGTGGCTTTGTAACAGTGCCCATGACATCCTTCAGACCATCTTCAAACTTGGTCTTAAAGCCCGATGCAGGGCTACTGTTGAGGTCAAGTGGGTTGTAGGTTGGCAAAGAGAACAGTGAAATAAGAGGTGCAGGCATTTCTCTATATTCTTGTCCCATAGAGAGACAAGTTATTTATGAATAACGTTGTTGAGGAGAAATATATTTAGAGAGCAAGGCATTTGAGCTGGGCCTTAAATAGTACATATGGTTTGCACAGATAAAGATGGGAGAAAGGGCATTCCAGATAACGGGAGAGGCAAGAACAGAGGGAAATGGGCGGGGTGGGGATGGGGGCGTAGGTAGGAGGAGTATTGGGCGTAGAATGCACGTTAAGAAGGCAGCTTAGAAAGAGATCAGAGTCT